>NC_072775.1:30754148-31054148 GCF_022539595.1 Amphiprion ocellaris
AATTAAAGATAATAGTAAAAATCTAATAAAATCTTAGAAAAATAAAGTGACATGCTGTCTGTAAAAAAAAAGACCGATAACATCATATTTGTAAAACTGTCAAAACATCAACGTCAAAAGTCTGTCATTTTACATACAGTAAAAATAGAAAAGAGAGAAGTAATACTAAAAAATAAAATAATAAAATAGTAAAATATTACGTAAAATAAGGAAATACTGTACATTATAATTCCATGCTGTACATTAAAGTCAAATATTGCACATGTAATTAAAATATTTCACCCAAAGTTGAAATATTAAACATTTTGCACATTAAATTGTGCAAACTGTTGCATTGTGGGTAAGGTAGGCATTGGGTTTTGACAAAGAAGAAAGATGAATAGGATAAAAAAAATTATGATGTCTCTGGTTCTGCTTTATAGATTTTGATTCTTTATTTTAAAAATCTCTCAATCATGAGCAAAAAATATTACAGAAATCTACATTTTTGCTGTCAAATGTAGATTTAGGAGACTACAAGTGATGAATAAAACCACCACAAAATACAAGAAAGTTTAGACTTTTCCCAGCAGTAGCTGCTAATAATCACATACAGTAGATAAAGTCACATATAATACATGAGGTCAGAGTTTTCTGAGGAAAACATGGTGGATTACTGTGTTTTTTATGGTACTGCTGAGAATTTCTTTTATTTGCAGACATTAGTATATCTGCAAATAAGCTTTAATCCATGTCACTGAAATAAAACAAGTGAATTAAAATACAGTTAGAATAGAACAGTAAAAAGTAACACTGTTAATTAAACCGAGGTCATAAGTAACATGGAGAATATGCGGAAACATGAAGAAATATTTTTGTTTTTTAAATTTTTTTTAGAGATTTTTTTAGGGAATTTTTTTGTGGGGGGGTTGGGGTGAGGTAGAGAAAAGATGGGGTGAGGTTGAAGAGGTGAGGAAGGTGAAGAAAGGATGAGTTGAAGGAGGGAGAAAAAGGGTGAGTGGAGGGTGAGGAAGGGGTGAGTCAGAGGAAGCCTCGTCCACCTCAGGACTTCCTGAACATCCAGCTCCAGTAGCCCACCTTCTTCATCTTCTTCTTGTGTTGCTCATTTTCTTGCTGCTTTGCCTCCAGGTCTTGAGTCTCTTCCTGCAGCTTCATCTTGTCTTCTTGCAGCTCTTTATTTCTGTTTCTGTTTTCTGCTGCTTCAGTTGTTGGTTCTCGGTCTGCAGATTCTCATACTTCACCTCCATTTCTGTCTTTTCTTGCTCCAATTCTTGTTTCTTGTCCTGGAGTGTTTTATTCTCTTGTTCTATTTTTTCTTTTCTTCCTCCAGTTCGACAATCTTTCCCTGGATTTCTAGATTTTTTGCTCCAGGATCTCATTCATCTCTAGTTTTTTCTTCATGTCTTTTTTCACTTTTTGCTTCTCCTCTTTCATCTTCAGATAAGCCTCCTTCATTTTCTCTTTCACCTCGTCCAGTTCTTTCTGTTTCTCATCCAGAATCTTCCTCTGTTCCTCCACCTCTGACTTCTCTTTGTTGACTTCAACATTCTGAACTTCTAGAACTTTCTGAGTTTCTTCAAGTTCTTTCTCCTCAGCTTGAAGTTCTTTCTTTATCACCTCTGATGCTTTTTTTCGTTCTGGAGCTGTTTTCTGTCGTGCTCGAGCTCCTCCTCGATGTCTTGCAGCTTGCAGGTCTTCTGCTCGAGCTGTTTCATCTTTCTCTGCACTTCTTTTTTCAGCTCGAGAAGTGAGTTCTTCTCTTTTTGCAGATCTTTACTCTGCTGTTTGAGTTCTCTCTTACTTGTCTGGACTTCTTTTTTCTGTCTGTCCAGACACAGCTTTCCTTCTTGAAGCCCTTTGTCTTTCTGCTCAACTGCTATCCGGTTTGTCTGGGCTTTTTTTTTCTGTTTTTCAAGAAAGATCTTTTCCTTGTGCAGATCTTTGCTCTTCTGCTCGAGCTCTTTCTGGTTTGTCCAGAGGTCTTCCTGTTGTTTCTCCAGGAAGATCTTCTTTTCTTGCAGATCTTTCACCTTCTTTTCCAGCTCTGTCTGGTTTGTCTGGATTTCTTTCTGTTGTTTCTCCAGAAAGATCTCTACCTCGTGCAGATCTTTTCTCTGCTGCTCAAGTTCTCTCTTACTTGTCTGGACTTCTTTTTTCTGCTGGTCCAGACACATCTTTCTTTCTTGAAGCCCTTCGTCCTTCTGCTCAACTGCTATCCAATTTATCAGGACTTCTTTTTTCTGCTTTTCCAGAAAGATCTTTTCCTCGTGCAGATCTTTGCTCTTCTGCTCGCGCTCTTTCTGGTTTGTCTGGAGTTCTTCTTGTTGTTTCTCCAGGAAGATCTTTACCTCGTGCAGATCTTTTGTCTTCTGCTCAAGCTCTTTCTTGGCTTTCTGAACCTCTTTCCTCATCGAGGGCCTTTTTCTGCTCTTGCAGCTCTTTGCTGTCCTCCAGAGATTTGCCTTCATCTCTCTGCAGGTTCTGGGCAGCTTTGAGAGCAGCACAGAGACTCTGGTTCTCCTTTTTGAGATTCAAGATCTCTCTGTCTTTGAGTTCAAGCTGCTCTTGCATTTCATCGACATCATCTATGTAGTCTCCCCAACTCATGGACAATGTTTTCATGTTCTCAAAGGAAACCTCATCATGTCATTGATTTAGAATCTGAAATATTGAACATCTGGATCAATAAATTCAAATATGAAAACAATTGAATCTGTTAAAGTCCTAACAGGACTGAGAGAAGAAAGTTCATGTGGGCTTTTCAAAGTAAAACCTCTAGCTAGCTGAATAAATTTAACAGGATGCACTGAGGTACTGTATACTATCAAAATAAAAGCTTTAGAATGTTATCAGGGACTCTGAAATGATGGCATTTCAAAATAAAACACCACCTCATGGCTTCCATCTGTGCTAGACTGTCAAAACTAAATCTACCTGATGTTAAAGGACCTCACAAAACATAACTTGTCTTTTTCACACACATAATAGACAAACCTATATGTTTGGGTTAACTTTCAAAATAAGAGTCCACACCCAATAACAGAGGTTAGCAAACAGCTCTGTTGTTATCTAGATTTAACTTTTTTATTTAAAGTTTTACTTTAGGTCCAAAGGTAAGTTAAAAAAAAAAAACCAAAAAAAAAAAAAACACTGATTCTGGAAAGTATGCTACACTTTCAAAGTAAAAGCTCAGAGATGTTAAAGGAAACTGAGCTAAGGGTTTGTGAAATATGACGCTTCAGAAAATAAAATGTACTTCTATAAATGTATACATTTCATGTAATTTAAGCACGACGTCAGCTAGCAGAAGTTGCATAGGCACACTCAAAATTTTAGCTCATGATTTGAAGTCAAAACATAATTTTTTCAATTTTTTTTTTCTTAGCAGGAGTTTGCTTGCCAACCTAAGAATTACATTTTCATTAAAAAGTCACTAAAACATCCAAGACAGTCAATGATTCCTCTTCGCTCTAGAAACCAAAATGTTTATCAGAGGATGAAAAAGACACAAAACCACATCAGCATCAGTTCTTAACTTTAAGACGACAAAACAAGACCACCACTCCGACTCTCTTTTATGGTTTAAGTAACTTTATTGAAGGGACAACTAAAAAGAAGTCAAAAAGCAAACAGGATAGTGAGCAGAATTTGCTAATTTATCCAGGTTCAGTGGACAGTTTGTTTTTTTCAGTTTGGTGCAAAAAACAAGTTTGGTGGTGATATGATTTCCTGCAGCAAGTGTGAATTTTTATTAAAAAAAAAAATCACCCATTTAAACTGTATTCAAGATGTACGATTTGCATGATCGAAGTGCTCCAACTTTTTGCAAATCCAAAAGTGGGCGACAGCAGCTTCAAAACTGCTCTGCAGGAACTCTTTACATCAAATTTGTCATCAAAAATAAAGGGAAATAAACAGAATACTAAAAGAAATACAAGAATGTAAGCTCACAAATGAAGAGTGGAGTCATGTTTGCTGTTTTTAATTTGTACTTTAAAACAATACAGTTATTGTAATTTTATGATATTATTCTAACATTTTCATGATGTTGCACAAGTATGACAAAAACAATTACTACATCTGTACATCTGGGAATAAAGTGACACATCCAGTAACAGATGATTCCATTCGTGCTCCACAGCCCTGCACTGTCAAATGCGAGAGGCTCCGAGAGTAATGAGTGAAGTCCTCGTCCTGCCCTGTTTCTTCTCTCAAGCAACATTAGCATTTTCATCACGTCTTATTGTTGTTTCTCAATTCCAAAGATCGCAAATGGTTAAAAAGCCCTCCTTGGAGTTTTAGTTTTTTGTCTCTTTCCACCAGATGGATGCGTTTCAGATGTCAGTTGCAGCCAAGTTGGCAAGTCTGTCTTAAATGTGGTTTTATGATCTACAGTCGGTCCTCCAGTGATGGTACGCTTGTGTGAATTTGTGCCGACTCAAACATTTTTGAGCCCTGCTTCCCTGGTGTTTTATTCATAGAAGTTGTCACTGCATTGTAATGATTTTTTTTTGTATTTGGTTCCCTGCAGGGCTGCTGCTGTAACGATGCAGGCTGCTGCTGCTGCGGCTCTGACTGTGCTGAGTGTTTTCCTTAGCCTGGACGGCCTGTTGGCTCATCGGTCTGAACCGAACCAGATACAGCAGCAGAACGACAGAAACGCTCAGAATGAGGAGGTGGAACAGAACAAGAAGAACCAGCCGCACATCATATTCATCCTCATTGACGATCAGGTCTGTTTAAAAGAGTAAGATGCAAAGACCGAACACAAACCATCATATTTACATTAAAATTGACTGTTTCTTTCGTATTTTAAACTATAAGTTCTGCAGTTAGAGATAATATTCATGTTACGGCATCCCAAAATCCTTTGCAAATGGCATGAAATTAGAAAGAAGCAGGCCAAGTTAAAAGTTGTTGAAAAATCCTGTTTATCAGCAGTTAAACAAGTTGAACTCTCCCACACAAACATCCGCTCTATGCAAATAGATTTAGAGATCTGTTTGTAGTAAGCCTCAGTTTATGATCTTTTAGCATGTCCGATTTGAACATGAATTTTAATCTTAAAAGATACAGTATGTAATGCATGAATATGGACATCACAGATAGATTATTCACAAGTTAGTACCAGACACCAACGCCAGAATCCAGAGTATCAACCACTTACTACTATTAAAAAAGAAGTGGAGCTTTTGCAATTTAATTTGTTTCCTTGTCACATGTTATAAACCAAATGTTCCACAAGAAGGTACAAACCAAAAGACTGGACAAGCTAGTAGCGTTCACAGAGCAGCAACACATCTGCACCTGGTTGACCTTTAATAAGCACATCTCTATCAGTTATCTCAGAAGAGGGATGATCAGCCCGGTGGTTGGAGCCATAAACACAAATCAACACCAGCATATACATCAATCAGGCATAACATTATGACCACCTGTCTATTATTGTGTTGGTCCCCTGTATGTGGTCATTAATGCACTGAACCATTGGGCCTGGACCAGAGAACCTCTCAGGGTGGGCTCTGGCACCAGGACGTTGGCAGTGGATCCTTTGGCTACTCTGGGAATCAAACTTTGTTCCACTGCATCCTGTTGATGCTTGATCAGAATGGGGTCTAGAAAGTTTGGAGGTCAAATCAATGTCTTGAGTGATTGTCATGTTCCTCAAGATGTTGAGGTGGGGTGCATTTTCCTGCAGGGATCTGCCAGTGACATTTAGGATTTCCATTTGCATGAGGGAGCATGCTTGTTCTGGGACAACATTTCTTTAGGTGTCTAAGTCTCATCAACATGGATGCCAAAATCCAAGGTTTTCCAGCAGAACACCACATAGTACCAATACGATCAATGTTATTCACTTCACCTGTCAGTGGTCATGATGTTGTGGCTGACTGGTGTCTCTCTTACAATTTGAATTATATGTTGCTCTGATTCCTGTCCACCCCTTTTCACCTTCCTGCATGTTTGAGCCATTTTCAGCTCTAAGTAGGAGATGTGATCAAGAAGTTTCAAGACAGCCACCCAAACAACCATGGTTTAGTCAACATCCCTTTTGCAGTAGTTTCCTTGTGCAGCGATGCTCTGCTCCTAGTGCTCCTGCCACGTCCGAAATGCTCCCATTCTGTATGTGCACCAAGCACCATCTAGATCTCTTTTGCCCTGTGTACAAATGACGATTCTTCAACTTGAACTTCATTTTGGCAAAAAGGAAGAAGTCAGTTCTGGCGAGCAGGGCAGGTAGAGAATGACTGTTGTGTTCCAGTAGCCGAGAAACTTGTGCCATACGGAAGAGTTTCCGTTGTTTTCACGTAATCTTCTTCCTCAGACACTGCAGAGTGTTACAGTAGAACTCTACGTGTACAGTTTGACCCTAGGAGACGGTTCACCATGCACAACCTTGTGAATGTCGGATAAAACAACAGACACCCCCCTGGCTAAGCTCATCCATCTTCTTCAGTCTTGGGCACTGCAGGCTCTTCCACTTCCACTGTTTGGTGTCTGGGTTTTAGCCACTGATGAATCTCTGGTCACTATTGTTGATCCTTGACTTGACGGTTGGGTAAGTTTGCGGTTGCTCTCTGGACAAGTTAGAAGTCCATGGTGAATTTGCAAATGCACACCTGCACATGGTCAGAGCAGGACTTCCAGAGTGTTCCAAATGTGACAGGAGCACTTGGAGCAGAGTGATGCAGCAAAAAATGACAACTTCTAAGGAGATAACAGCTAATTTTAGAATCTGCTTTTGATAGTCGCAATTTTCATCGCACCTCATACACTGATCAACCACAACATTAAAACCACTGACAGGTGAAGTGAATAGCATTGATCATATTGGTACTGTGACGTGTTCTGCTGGAAAACCTTGGATTTTGGCATCTGTGTTGATAAGACTTAGACACCCAAATAAACGTTGTCCCAGAACAAGCAAAATCCCTCATGCAAATGGAAATCCTAAATGCCACTGGACTACCCACATAGGAAAATGAACCCCACTACATCGCAAAAACATCAAACAGTCAGGAACATAGGACACCCTGAGAGGTCCTCTGGTCCAGACCCAATGATTCAGAGCATTTTTGACCACATAAGGAGCACCAACACAACATCAGGCAAGTAGTCATATTGTTATGCCTGATCGGTGTAAAAAAAAAAAAAAAAAAGCACTGTTTACTAATTGATGATTAGAAAACCCTTGTGCAGTTATGTTAGCACATGAATAAAAGTGTGAATTTCCATGGAAAACATGAAATTGTCTGGGTGACCCCAAGTCCATCTCTGCTTAAGTTAGTGTTATAGCTACGGATTAATAGGCCCAAATTTACCGATTTTGAAACATAAAACTGTTTGATGCCTCCATGAATCTGTAACAGGGTTTCAACGACATCGGCTACCACAATCCGACCATCAAGACTCCCACTCTGGATAAACTGGCAGCAGAGGGGGTTAAATTGGAAAACTACTATGTTCAGCCCATCTGCACTCCGTCTCGAAGCCAACTCATCACCGGCAGGTAGAGACGCCTCGTTACTGGCCTTTCACACTAAATGTTGGCAGTCTGTCTATTATATGTAATGTTTTAGACTCAATTTGAATATTATTTTAGTCGAACTTTGCTCATTTTGGAGAAACTTGCTACTTAAACGGTTCCACAAACATAATTAATTTTTGTCCTCTTATTTGTGTGGAAATGAGAATTATTTCCATTTAAGCATCGTTGGATGTTCTTTCTTGTGAAGCTAATTATTCATAAAATCGCCCATTTGGTCTGAAATCAAAATAGAATTAGTTTACAGTGATATGAAACAGAAAAGTTGGACAAGCTGAAACCACATAACGTTTGGTATTTTTGCTTCTAAAATGACTTAAACCTCACACCAATCATTAAAACTGTAAGGTACTTGATCAACTGGCAAGTAGTTTTAGCATTAATTCACACCATCTGGTCTCATTTTAGACTAGTTTTAGTGTTTCAAATATTTTTTTCCAACTTGAAGATTTTTGGCAAAAGATTTTTAACATTAAACAACTGCAGTAACAAAAAACTGCTGAAGTCCGTCCACTTTTTTTCCATCATTTGTACTGTTTTGTTGATGGGTTTATTTGCAGCCCTGTTCTCATGTCGCCACTTTGATTCTCGTATAGTGTTAATCTTTTACAAACATTTTTCTGGCAGTTGTGTTTCTTGTAATTTCAAGATGCATCAGTTTTTCCTTTAAGAAGATATTTTTTGCGAGTCATCGGACTTTAATCCTTTCTTGGCGGTGCTACTTTCCCTGTTTTTGCTTGTTGCTAATCATATTTTCACCAAATATCTGTAGCTTCTCATTATGTTTCTTTTTCTAAAGAACCAAACAACTTATAGGGACACTTAATTTTTTGGAATTACCTGTGATGAGCAACAAATCTGCTTTATCCCCCAACATTTCTGACATCGAATAGATGAAAGTTTGTCTTCTATATTATTGGTATAGTGTTTATTCATAATATTCTGACACAACTGATACAATGCTGAGTTATTTTTGTGTTTCTGTTTTCAAATGCTTCTCTAATGACCGATTTAATTTCAGTAGCAGTCCTTTTGTTGAATGTATCTGTACAATTTGTGTCCCCAAATCATATTTTTCTCACAGATCATAGTCATATTTAGCTGCTCTAAGTTTCTAGTCATTTTTCAAAGCCTCATTAGGATTTTACTGATCCTTAGTGGGTTGATTTACATGTTAGAGAAACAAAATTATCAAACAGATGTGGAAACGGACCAGAGAGTTATTGAGTCCGAGCATCTGGTTAAGCTGATGTAGCTGCTCTGAATAATCAGATTATTGATTAGGCAAACTAAATGCAGTGGGGAGTAATGAGTCCCTGGTCCTACTGCAGAACTGTGATCCTGTGCGAGCAGCTCATCTTGTACAAAGCCACTAACAGATTCTTTTCTGTCTTCGAGATATCAGATCCACACAGGATTGCAGCACTCCATCATCAGACCCAGCCAGCCGAGCTGTTTGCCTTCACACATGGACACTCTGCCCGAGAGGCTCCGCGAGGCCGGCTACTCCACACACATGGTTGGCAAGTGGCACCTGGGCTTCTACAGGTGAGTTCCTATTGCAGAGTTAGTATTGGCATACAGTAAAATCGCTGATGAAAAGCGAATAAGCCACTCCTACTACAAATCGCCAACAAAAAGCCTGCAGTCATACAGATGATGAAGATACACCCATCGTTAAGATAATGGGAGTAATGTGGACAGTTGGTCTTGGTAGTGATAAAAATTATTACCAATGGAAAAAATGAAGCTTGCTTACTTTTCTTCCTCCACACACCTTGCTAAAGGTATCAAGGTCTTATTATTATACACCGACCAGGCATAACACTATGTTCACCTGCCTAATATTGTGCTGCTCCTCCTTATGTGGTCAAAAATGCTCTATTGGGCAATATTCAAATTGAGTCTGAAACATTGCATATATATAGACAGACTGCCCACATTTAGTGCGAAAGGCCAGTAGAAAGGCGTCTCTACCTGCCGGTGATGAGAAGCTGCGAGACGGAGTGCACATGGGCTGAACGAAGTAGTTTTCCAATTTATCCCCCTCTGCTGCCAGTTTATCCAGAGGGGGAGTCTTGATGGTTGGGTTGTGGTAGCCGATGTCTTTGAAACGCTGTTAGAGACTCATGGAGACATCAGAGAGTTTTGTGTTTCAAAATCGGTAACTTTAGGCCTATTAAAACATAGCTATAACACTAACTTACACAGAGATCGACTGTCTAAACAGTGCTTTTTTGCACCTATCAGATTATGACCACCTGCCTATTGCTGTGTTGGTTCCCCTTGTATGGTCAAAAATGCTCCGAACCATTGGGCCTGGACCAGAGGACCTCTCAGGGTGTCCTATGGGGTCTGGACCAGGATGTTGGCAGTGGATCTATTGGGTACCCTGGGTTGTGCAGTGGTGAATCAAACTTGTTCCACTGCATCCTGTTGATGATTGATCAGAATGGGGTCTTGGAAATTTGGAGGTCAAATCAACATCTTGGGTGATTGTCATGTTCCCCAAGATGTTCCTGATTGTTTGATGTTTTTGCAATGTTGTGGGGTGTATTTTCCTGCAGGAGTAGGCCAGTGACATTTAGAATTGCCATTTTCATGAAGGAGTGTTCTTGTTCTGGCCAATGTTTATTTGGGTGTCTAACTGTCATCAACATGGATGCCAAAATCCAAGGTTTTCCAGCAGAACACCCCATTGTACCAATATGATCAATGTTATTCACTTCACCTGTCAGTGGTCATAATGTTGTGGCTGATCTGTGTACATGCTGGTTCACTGTCGTGGTTTACCAGGATGCCTAAATACAACAGAGTCGCTGTTGTTGCTGTAATTTCACCTGTGTTTTTCCTGCTGCGACGAGCCAAAGTATGTGATGGCGGGGGGCAAAGTCTACCAGGTCATGCTGGGTGTGAATTTCAGATTGTTGGTTTTGGAAAATTACAGAAATTGTTGGGCACAGCCACCTACGCTCCGATGTCGGAAAAAGACGGCAGTAAAAAAATTCCACACCTTTTGGAACGACGCTTCTGGATCGAGCTTTTTACAAGCTGTTAGTGGTAGAAAAGGTTATGTGAGTGTGAAAAGATCTCCTGTAAAATGCACCAGATCATACCACTAAACTGTCTGAGCATGCTGCTAGTTCACTTAGTTTAGACACCATCGAAAACAGCTGGACTCTAGTGTCAGTTATTTTCCTTATTATTGTTGGCTTTTCTGACAAGAATTTCCCAAAAAAAACTCCTTCATGTCAAAGTGAAATTAGTCAAAATGTCCAAATGAGTCAAAAAAGCCAAGTTAAACTGACCAATATTCAATGTTGAAAAAAAACAAAAGAAGAAAACTTTCGGGAGGGCTGGAATATTTTTTATAGGGTACTGTATTTTAAAAAACTGTAGTTTCTGACCGCGCTGTAGAGTGTTTCAGTGAGCAAGAACGTGCGACACAGTACGAGTTTCTTCTAATGACACTGAATGTGATAAAATCTTAAAATGGATGTGAAAAATATAGATTTTGTACATGAAAAAACACTTGCAGGTGTAGGTGAAACAATACAGACAGAAGTAAAACAGCAAAAATAAGAAAAAATATTACCAAAATGAGACAAAAATCAAGAAATGAGACAAAAAATGAGAGTAAAGACACAATAATGTACATGAAACCTGTCCAAGTTGACTCAAAACTTGCATAAAGTGGTTCAAAATATGTCCAGAAATATTTTGAAATTGTCCACAATTACAAAAAACATGTCCAAAATGGCTAAACCTTCATTCAAAATTATTAATGTCCAAAATTATAAAACGTCAATACAGAGACACAAAATGACATAAATATGAACAAAAGCAAAAAAACAAGACATAAATCAGGTGTTTGATGAAAGAAATTAACTTTTTTTGGGGATGTTTCACAGAGAAACTGAAAAAACTATAGAAATCTGCTACTCAGTTAACTTTCTTCTTAACTTCTCCTTTAGGAAAGCATGTCTGCCCACCAGAAAAGGTTTTGACAGTTTCTTTGGTTCCTTAACAGGAAGTGTGGATTACTACAGGTAAATTACGAGTGTTATTATTAAAATTATCAAACTGCATCTACAGTGTGCATTACATTTCTTGGTTTTTTTCACTGTTTGCTTCAGTAACTTACTTTTCTCCATCTGTGTCTAGTTATGGGTCCTGCGATGGCCCGGGGTTGTGCGGCTACGATCTCCATGACGACGAGGGTGTGGCGTGGGGTCAGGAAGGAAAATACTCCACCACGCTCTTTACACAGCGAGCTCGAAAGATCATCGAGAGCCACAACCCTGCCGACAGGCCGCTCTTCCTGCTGCTCTCCCTTCAGGTACCTGATGAGGTCTGATGTCAGGAAAATAAAAATAAAAGCACCTACTGAAGAAATCAAAGTCAAAAACAGTCCATCCTGAAGTGGCTTTGATGCTGTGTTAGTTTATGTCTGGATGTGAGGAGTCTTGGGGAAACATAGAGGCCACATTGTTTTTTTGTTTGGCTGCCTTTGAGCTATTTTGCAACTGTTTGACTCATATGGACCGCTAACAGTTTAATTAAAAGCACACCGCATAGAAAATGTAATTAAAACTCAAAAGAACATTTGTTTATGGTTAATTTTGTGGGCAGCCATGCTCATCAAAAGAAAATATAGCCGACGTTCAGACAAGGAATACAACTAACAGGAGAGCTGGCCACTCTGAAACGCAGACAACCTGGATTTCTTAAAGTTGATTTAAGAAATTAAAAGAACATACACTATGGTTCAAAAGTTTGGGGCCACTTAGAAATGTCCTTATTTTTGAAAGAAAGCAGTTTTTTTAATGAAGACAACATTAAATGAATCAGAAATCCAGTCTAGACATTGTTAATGTGGTAAATAACTATTCTACCTGGAAACGGCTGATTTTTAATGGAATATCTCCATAGGGGTACAGAGGAACATTTCCAGCAACCATCACTCCTGTGTTCTAATGCTACACTGTGTTAGCTAATGGTGTTGAAAGAATTTTCATGGAAAACATGAAATTGCCTGAGTGACCCCAAACTTTTGAATGGTAGTGTGTGCGTACTTTTTTGGATGTTTTATGTTATTTATTGTTTCAAACTCTCCGATACTGTCGAACTTGCAAGAATCCATTTATTCATGATGTGTTAGTGCTAAGACTACATTCCTATAAATACATTCTGGTGGTTCTGAGTGGTTTTAAGCATTCACTTTTTAGTCAATGTATTGTAAAAAATGTTCTGGCAGTACATTGGATTTGTTATTATATAGAGTGTTAAATTGTCATTCAAAAGAATTACAGTTTGGGACTCAGATCTCTCTATAGCATGTGGGGAATGAAATCTAGCACCAAATGCTCACCAACAAATGTATTTTTGTAAGTTAAACAGTATGCGGAAGTCTGTTGGGAACTTGTGATTCATCCATCTTGTGAAATGTTCAACTCAAAGAGTTCTATAGAGCACAGTGGCAGCACAGGACCTCTGGAGAATTTAGAACTTCCTACAGTGTTTTTGCTCTGTCAGTGGAATGTACGTGGAAATAAAAGCACCTCAAAAGTCCAGCAGCGACATCATTAATTAAAACTCACAGGTGTGGATAATAGAGAATCTTCTGGAACAGTCTGTCCTCAAAAATTTATTTCAGCACCGTTTTTTTTTTCCTGGTGGAAGTAAAGTTGGTGTGTTTGTAGTGCGTATAGTCTCAAAGTCTTGGCTGTCCATTTTGACATCTGCTGATCTATTAATCAGAAATACAGTTTAGACATTGTTAACCCTTTGATGCACAGTGTGGGTCAGGAGATACCCATTTTCCATTGGATTTGGGTCAATTTTGATCCATGTTGCGCATCAAAGGGTTAATGTGGTAAATGACTATTCTAGCTGGAAACAGCTGATTTTTAATGGAATATCTCCATAGGGGTACAGAGGAACATTTCCAGCAACCATCACTCCTGTGTTCTAATGCTACATTGTTAGCTAATGGTGTTGAAAGGTTCACTGATGATTAGAAAACCCTTGCGCAATTATGTTAGCACACGAATAAAAGTGTGAGTTTTCATAGAAAACATGGAATTGTCTCAGTGACCCCAAACTTTTTAACGTTAGTGTAACTAAAGTCTATAAATGTTTTCCTCCAGGCAGTCCACACTCCTCTACAGCCGCCCAAGTCCTACATCTACCCCTATCGGGACATGGCTAACGTCGCCAGGAGAAAGTTCGCCGCCATGGTTTCCACAGTGGACGAGGCGGTCAGAAATGTCACCTATGCCCTCAGAAAGTACGGATACTACAGGAACAGCGTCATCATCTACTCCACCGACAATGGAGCTCAGCCGTTCACAGGCGGCAGCAACTGGCCGCTACGAGGCCGTAAGGTAGAAATAACTTCTTGTGTTTCATACTTTGCACAACACTTTTCTAGAGTATTTTATCTTACTCTTGCAAATGTTTTTCAGTGTTGTTGTTTTTATGTTTGTAGAGAGAATTTTTTCATACTTTAGGAAAATGTTTATGAAGATCAACGATGTCTTATGTGCATTCAACATGTATCCAATTTAGAAACTGTAGGCTACCATGCTAATATGCACAAAATAAGGATGTTAACACACTCTACTTATTGATATGAGAACATATTAGAGCATTTTAGGACAATGATGGGGCTCTAAAGGGACTATTAGCTTGCTGCAATCTCTATTTATCTCAAAACAGGAAAGCTGACAGGTCTATATGTAGCCATGATGAGCTTAATAGCAAATGCCCTGAACAGACTATAGTACAGAGAGAAACTGATTTAGGGAACATCAGGTAACCACTTCCACCACTTCCACAAAAGTTTACCTTTTCTTTTAAGATCTAAACAGAGAGATGTACTAAAACTTTGTAGTGCCAGTATCATTGCTGTCATTTTTTGTTCTGTCTACTTGTACATAATTCAATACCTATAATTGAAATATTTAATAAGCTTCAAAATATGTGCATGCTTCAAGCAGCATTTTAAAAGGTGCAATTTGCACGATTTGCACATAAACAGAGTATTAGTATAGCAGTACACAACTATCTGCTAGGTGAGATAAGTTTAGAAAAGATCAGATGAGCCTTTATGAATCGTACAGTGGGTAAATTTACAATGTTACAGTAGCAAAGGGGGTAGGGCCAAATCAGTAGAAAATAGAATTAAGCAATAAATATACATCAGTACTGTTGATATTGTATACGTACTTCTTATGTGGAAAATCAGATATTGCACATATGACTTCTTGAGTAGAGATACTGATGCAAAAAACAGTGATATTACAGTAGACAAGTAGAAAATAGTGATACTGCAGAGATTCATGTATATTTAGATGAAATTGATATTGTGTTATTGAGTTTTTTAAATGCAGAAAATATCCATAATACAAGGGTTTGAAAAGTTGAAAGATATTGTGGCGTAATGGCGTCCTTATCAGAGAATGAAGTCACACCCCTTCTGTGTGTGTTGTAATTCGAGTTTCTACGTCCTATGTTTTGGCAGCTGGTCTGGCGGCAGGTTAGTGTTTGTTAGTGCATGTGAGCTCCTCACTTTGAAACTGTTGCCTCTCCTCACACTTATAAACAGACTGAGACACCACATTGGAAAACAAAAGCCTACAGCTGCAAGCCAGCGTCCAAAAGAACAACACATTTTACTATGCAGTGGAGGCACTAACTGGCCAAGCTTAACTAATGGTTGTGTCTGGATTATTTTTTGTTTTCCTGAGAGTGAAGAGGTGGGGAAAACGTGGCTGGCATGACTGCTGATGTACAGCTGGTGTTAAAGCAACAACCACTGGTTCTAAATGTTGCAGACAGAACCTTTAAAGATTGGCTAAATATTAACTTGGAGCCTGTTACTGTTATTCCCAAGTGTCTGTACGTCTGCACGATTTGAGAGACGAGACAAGACAAAACAAAAATTCTCTGTTTATGGGTCAGAAAAGGCTGTAATTAAACTCACTGGCTGTACTTTCAGGGCACATATTGGGAGGGTGGAGTTCGTGGAGTGGCGTTCGTCCACAGCCCTCTGCTGAGACGCAGGAGACGAGTTTCTAAAGACCTTCTCCACATCACCGACTGGTTCCCCACACTGGTCGGCCTGGCCGGAGGAAACATCAGCCAGGTCAGCAGGACTCTGTGTGAGAACAACATATAAGGAGAATTTTGTTATTCTATATCCTTTTCAGCAGTTTTGGCTTCATATTTGGTAGCCTGGTGATTTCTTGAGCCTTTTTATTCTTGTCATTGATGTTGCTTTCTCAGTCAGGCGTATCTTTTTCATCTCAGAGTGATTATGGGATGATAAAAGTTAAACGTCATAGAAAAAATGCACTCAGCCCTGATTTTTGTTGTGCTTTTGTGCAGACTAGAGATAGGGATGCTTTTCTCCCTGCAGCCACCCACGATACTGATAGAAGCTCTCATGTTACTGGAAGGCATTTCAGATTCCCCTGTATTTGGGATCTGTATGTTTTCTTAGGTGTCTTGCAAAACATTTTACCCTGCTAGAATTCGTTCCACGGTAACTGGACTCACTCAGCGTCTCCCACCGATTTAAATTAAGTTTATTTTTCGTCAGTTAAATATCTCGACGTGTCCCTGTTTTGGCCTCAGACTTTACAAATGTTCCAGTGCTACCGTAAAACTGTCCGAATTTTACTATCTTGTAGATGAATGTGCTCTTGACTTATTACGATAAGTGGACTATTTCTAAACACTGGCCACACAGAGGCTTTGTGTTTTGGCTCAGACGTAAATTACTTTAATTTGTAAGTCAGTGTAGTCTATGTACGGCTTCCAAAAAGCTTTGTTGGCTTGATATGCTCGTAAACTTCCACTGCCAAAGCAGATAAGCAAGGCTATCTTGGTTACAATCGACACAGTATCTGACTAATTCAGGAAGTCGACAGCCTCTATTGCCACAGGAAATTTGTCATTATTTATTTGTGTGCGGTAAATGTATGAGTATTTCTTCTGGAAACACTAATGCAAGGACCCCTTATAAAAACTCCTGTTCAAAAGTTTGGAGTCACTTAGAAATGTCCTTATTTTTGAAAGAAAATCAGTTTATTTTTCAATGAAGGTAACATTAAATGAATCAGAAATCCAGCCTAGACATTGTTAATGTGGTAAATGACTATTCTAGCTGGAAACAGCTGATTTTTAATGGAATATCTCCATAGAGGTACAGAGGAACATTTCCAGCAACCATCACTCCTGTGTTCTAATGCTACGCTGTGTTAGCTAATAGTGTTGAAAGGCTCATTGATGACTAGAAAATCCTTGTATTCTTTTGTTGGCACATGAATAAAAGTGTGAGTTTTCATGGAAAACATGAAATTGTCTGGGTGACCTCAAACTTTTGAACAGTAGCATAAGACTTTTGCTGTGTTTTCTTTGTGATTAATGTGTTTGCGTCCCGCCCAGAGTCCTGGTCTGGATGGTTTTGATGTCTGGCCCACCATCAGTGAGGGGAAAGAGTCACCTCGTCAAGAGATCCTTCACAACATTGACCCTCTGCACAAACTTCCATCTCAAACCATGAGCTGGGACACCAGCGAAGAGGAATCTTTGGGTAACTAGAAGAACTAAAACAACACAATAAAGGGTTGTTGCACAAAAGAGTCTCTCGATTGCAAGTCCAAGTTGTTAGGCTGGTCACACAGTGTCTGTTCAAAGATGCTACTTCATGATTGTTATGTTTGTGGAAGCAACAATGTAAATGAAGCACAGGGTAGTTAAAAATTCAAATGTAATTCTGTTTGTTTTTAACATTTTAGGTCACTAAGAACGCATCTCATGGTTTTCATCAGCACATAGTTTTTATTTCTGTATAGCAGCACCACCATCCAGTCAAAATGTACTTGTTTGCCTTTAATATCAATAATGAGAGCGGTAAAAGTTATACCTGCTAAACATCAGCATCTTAGCTAATTTAGCTCAAAGCACCGCTGTATTTATGTCGAGCTTCCCAGAACCGCCAGTGTGGTTCTGCTGCTTGTAAATACATGTTAACGCTGTAGATAGAGATTTGATTGAGTGACTGATTTTTACACAAGATTTGCAGTGTGGAAAGGGAAGAAAAGAAAGGAATGAGGTAGGCAAAAGAAGTAAACACAAGTTAAAAAAACAAAATATGTATAAATATGAGGTGAAGGGAAGAGAGAGACATCTGGTGTAAAAGAAGGGAAACAATGAAGCACTTGGTTTGGGAATTTCCACCTGAAAAATTGAAACTGTATTCCTGTTTTACTTCTGTTTTCTTTGATTTGCCAGCGAAAACACCGAAAGGTCCAGCACCAAAGAAGCTGAAGAAGAAGAAGAAGAAGAAGAAGGTTTTGAAACAACAACCTAAACAGAAGTCAGCATTCAAGTTAAAGACCACCAAGAAACCTCGGACATTTGCCCATCATGCAGCCAAATCTAAATCCAAGCCCCTTCCCAAACCGAAGCGTAAGCCCCTTCCCAAATCAAAGCCCACATCTAAAGCCAAGACCAAAGCCCACTCTCAGCGCCAGACACTTCCCCATTACAGGCCAAATCCCAAGATTAGCTCCAGCGGTTTTCCATCAGTGTCAGGAACATCCCGCCCCAAATCTCAGAGCCAATCACATTCGAAGACCAAATCCCGGCGGACCACAACTCTGAACCAGAATTTGTCACAGTTTGGACCAACTCTGCCAAAATCTAAGAGGCAGCTCAAACTACATTTCAAGGCAAAATCCAGGCAGACATCATTCCGGTACCAGAATGTTTCCCAGCCAGGAACACAGTTGCCCAAATCCCAACCGACCGCCTCGGTTAGTCTCCAGCCAGTGTGGGACACATCTGTCCAGGCTGCCATCAGAGTGGGAGACTGGAAGCTGCTAACAGGAGATCCAGGTCACGGAGACTGGGTCCCGCCACAGGTACCTCAACAAACAGTAAAAGAAATGCTTTTCATTTTTTAGTCTTAATTTGACTGTAATGAACATAAATAAACGTGAATATTAATCCCCAGGTGCTTCCAACTCTCCCTGGTCGCTGGTGGAACCTTGAACGCACCTCGCTGTCATTCTACAAAACCTCCACCCACAAAAACATCTGGCTCTTCAACATCACAGGTGACCCGTACGAGCGGCATGACCTTGCAGACCAGAGGCCAGATGTGGTCCAACAGCTGCTGGCTCGGCTCGCCTACTACAACCAAACAGCCGTGCCCGTTTACTTTCCACCCGACGACCCCCGAGCCAACCCCAGCCATCATGGAGGAGCCTGGGTACCCTGGGTGGACGAAGGGGAGGACGAGGAGGGAAAATATCAAGGCGTGTACAAGAAGGGCAAGAACGTTAAGAAGAAGAGGAAGAAGAAGAAGTGCCGGCTGTGCAAACTGAAGTCATTCTTTCTGAAACTGAACACTGGGATGATGTCAAATCGCATCTGAGGTGTCAACTCAGCCAGGTGAACCTTTTCAGCCATGAAATAAACGTCAGTGACTTCAAACCTTTAAAAGGGTTTTAACATTGTTGGATCTTTACAATCTTTAAGTTCAGCTGAAATGAATCTTTTACACAAACTCTCAGAGATATGTGGCTTTTATCTGCATCTTTTTCAAGTCAAATCTGATGATTTTTTTTGTTTTTAGGAAACATTAGGTCGACATTTAAAGTACAGACAAATAAGGGCGTCTGAAGGTCCAGCTGGACTCTCAGGATCTCATATATTAGACTGTTTTCACTGAAATTTAAAGGGTCAGTCCACGCAAATTATAAAAACATATTTAATCAAATAGTCAGCTGTTATTATTTACTGTAAAAACATTTTCTTAGGTTTCTGTGTCGTCGACACAAATAGAACTTGACAGATTTCAGATACAAGGTGTGATCAAAAAGTTCTGAGACTGTGCTTCTAAAAATCAAAAATCCTACCAGACTGATAATTGGCTGCCATTGCCATTGAGGTATTCTCCTTGTGAATTGATACACTGCTCCCAGCACTCCTGGCACATTTGGAAGTCCAGATCTGTACGTGAGTCAGGCTCCATCAGCGATGACACAAAATCTCTTCCACTGTCAAAACAGACACCCTTAAACTTGGGTTTCACTTTGGAGAAGAGGAAGAAGTCACAAGGAGCTCAATCTGGCAAACAGGGCAGATGGTGGGCGATGATTGTGTTGTTGTGGCCAAAAAACTTTGCACTGAAGCACCTGCATACCAATGCATCATAGTTCAGTTGGTTTTCTCCAAATGTTTTCTCTCAGATGCCTCAGGACTTTACAGCGAAACGGACAAATTTGTTGTTGAATGTTGATGAAAACAGTGAGCATGCTCCTGGTGCTCCTGACCTGATGCACCTTGCCTGGCTTTTGAAACTGCAGCTGCTCCACTGTCAAAACTGCTGTTTGTTCTCTTAGTGGTAGCTGCAGACCCACCTCTCATACCAGGAAAGATCCTAGACATGAAGGTTGAGTTATCACAGCTTTTGACTGACAGCATGAGATGTTTTCTACTATGCTACAGTTTGTGGCTGATGTAAAAATCCTACCAGTGGTCACAAAACCATGTGTAGCACAGGTCCTGTTGTTGATGACGCAACGTCATGTAATCTCCTCGCATTTGACAGTAGCACAGGATGCAACAGGAACAGTCTCAGAACTTTTTGATTTCCCTACATAATCGAAATTTTGCAGTTGCACTTGGATATAGTTCTAGAAAAACCACACAAAAGCAAATCTAAACAGTCTGCATGACCAGACGCCACTAAAGTTAGTCTAGAAAATGTATGTAACGATTTGGGTGAACTGACCCTGTGGAGTTAGAAACACACCAGTGGCATGCTGCTTAAAGGTGGTTTCAGAAACTGTTCTCTGAGTTCAAACCTGCTTGTTTCAGATGTTTTGTTGTCTGTTACTTCTTTTTAATTTTTGTCACAAACTGACAGAGTTCCTGGTACAAGAACTGACACTGTGCAGCAGTAAAATATATTCTGACACTGTAAATGTAGTAGATTATGTTGAACTCTGAGCAAAATGGACCAGACAGCAAAAAAATGTCTGAGGAAAGTGATTCAGAGAGGTTTTATTCTTGGTTTACATCTTTATTTCTGTTGCCCAAATCAGGGTTTTTAAGCAAATGTTTACTTATGGCATTGAACATGCATGTCATTGATAATTTTATATATATATATATATATATATATATATATATATATCACCTTGTTGTTTTTCTTTGTACCAGTTGGCCATAAACAAGGAAACTTTGGAAAGGAGTTTTAATATACGTATTTTTATATTTTCACAGTGATTCCAGATGTGTTTCTGATGTTTGTGATGTGTTGGTTTTCTCTGTGCGTTTTGCTGTGGCTGAAACATGGCTCTTTATACTGTGGTTGTTTGAATATACTGCCATCAGCAAGCTAGACTCTGAATTTAAAGTATTGTACAGTGTTTTGAATTCACTACTGTGAGCAGCAGAAAGTGTCATTCGAACGTGTTACTTCACAGCTTGTACACAATATCTGCATTTTTTGAAAACACTGAGTGACATCAGTTAAAACTAAACCGGCTGAGAGTTTTATTTGTTTTAGGGAATAATCAAAAAAGTGACAGATATCAGAAAGCACTGAATTAAGTTGAGAGGTTAATTTTTTTAGCAAAGAACTTAAAACACTCACTGCTCTGGTTTTACTGTCCCTTTAATACCTGTGTAACGGTCTGTCCAGTCCAATAAAAGTAACAGTCACTTCAACCTGCTCAGAAAGCTACTCGTCTCTTGCTAAATGTAAAGTAGCATGATGATTTTGTTGTCAATAAAAGCTCCAGTGTTCAGAAGACAGCAGAGGAGGAAGTGAAAAGTGTTTACCAGCATCAGCAGCCTCTTTGAAGTCAGATGTTGGTTTTCTCCCCTCCAGCAAGACACCTAGCCTCTAAATATTTCCGTGTATTTGCTCAATAAGTAACAAACCCCGACTGTGGCCGTTCTGCAACAGTGCACGGCAGTGTGAGCGTCGAGCAGAGCGTTCCTGAGAAACGGTTTAAATGGACGTTTGATTTCTCCACCCTGAGTAAATAAAGGTCGAGTAAAATGAACAGTGACTCTGTCCTTTTATGTTTACTGGTGACAGCGTGCCAAATAAAACACTAAGGGGTTTGTATGTTTTTTAAAAAAATTAATATGATTTTAAAAAATCTATTGGGGCAAGTAAATCATAAGCTGTCATAAGATAAATAAAAATCTTTCACCTTTTCCGAATCCCATTTTTAAATGCCCCAGCATTTTAAAATTTTCACACTGAATAAATACACTACCAATCAAAAGTTTGGGATCACTAAGAAATGTCCTTATTTTTGAAAGAAAAGCATTTTTTTTTCAATGAAGCTAACATTAATCACAGTTCTTCACATCATGATGCTGCCACCACCATGCTTCCCATCATGATGCTGCCATCACCATGCTTCACATCATGATGCTGCCACCACCATTCTTCCCATCATGATGCTGCCACCATTGTGCTTTGCGTCATGATGTTGCCACCACCATGCTTCATAATGTGGATGGTGTGATGTGCAGTTTATGTCTAGTGTTGTGACCAAAGAAATACATTTTACAGTGTCTCCGACCAAAGAACCTTCTTCCAGTTGACTTCAGAGTTTCCCACATGCCTTCTAGAGAACTCTAGTCTTTTTTCAGCAGGAACTTTCTTTTTGCCACTTTCCCATAAAGCTTTGATTTGTAAAATGAAAACCCAACACAGTCAAACAGCACAGTCTCTCCTATCTCAGCTGAAGCTTGTAACTTCTTTAGAGCAGTAAGTTACAGTGTTTCTCATGAGGAAGTCAGTTCACAAAATTGGTTTAACCACTAGGTGGAGCCAGATACCAAAAATGCTGCAGAGAGGAAGTCCAGAGTCACTTCCATAGACTGTTAACACACACCTCCATGCACACACATCCAGGCTGAAATAGGATTTTCCACGCTTGCTGTCGCTCTCCTCCTTCACACTGTTTCTGCTGAGAAATAATTGAATTTGGTGTTTCTTTTATCCCAGAACACAGCTGGAGCTATGTAATCCCACAGGATTCAAATCCCATAAATCACAAAGCAGTTTGGCCTCAGAAGCTGCTGGTTTGATGCCCATTGTCACTTCTGGTACCATCTGCAAGCACCTAAACTCACTGGCCACTTTATTAGGTACATCTGTGGCGTCCTCTGCAATCCAATATGACTGCTCTGCATTAAGTTCTACTTGTATTAGGCTGCTATAGTTTTAGTTTTTGTTGAATATGTCAAAAAGGTGATGATTCTGCTTTATTACTGAGGTTACAGTGGGCGGTGGGTGCTGTACTGGATTGCATTACACTTAGAAGTATTCATATTTTTAAGTGTCACGTGTGTTAATGTGGTGAAGATTTCAAAGTTGTGCCTAATAAAGTGGAGTTTATGCAGCTGTAATCTAACCTCAACAACAGAAATGAGCCAAATCCTGTGTTACTTCCTCATTTGTAACCGTAAAATACTTTTCCCTACCAAAATACCTTCACTGTGAGTTCAAGCTGGATATTCATGTTAAGTTTGGTAAATTTAAATGCTGAAACAGAGTTGGAGGGGATTTACCTCCTTAAGGCATTGTGAGGACACTGGTGTCTAAAATTTGCTTATATGTGAAAAAGTGGCTCAATAAACAAAACTTAAGTCTGTAATATACAAATACAGCAAGTTAAAAGCTACGAATACGTACATTTATAAGAACATTATTGCTACTGGTTTATGTAAATAATAAAAATAGCTTTTACTAAAAGTGAGAACCAGGTGCGCACTGAAGGCCTAACTCCCCACCAAAAAAACGACAATAACCCTGGTTCTGTGTGATGAGAAGTAACTGAGGTTTGAACAAAAGTTTGTAAAATTCAGTGGAACCGGCTGCCAGAGAGGACTTAAAGACTCAACTGCACACATATTGTGTCATACACCGATCAGGGATAACATTCTGACTGCTGACAGTGAAGAGAATAACTCTGATTATCTCTTCATCATGACTCCTGTTAGTGGGTTGGATCTATTAGGCAGCAAATGAATATCTTGTCCCCAAGGTTCATGTGTTAGAAGCAGAAAAAATGGGCAAGTGTAAGGGTTTGAGTGAGTTTGACAAGATGACTGGGTCAGAGCATCTCCAGAACTGCAAGTTTTGAGACCTGCAACTCCCGGTCTGCAGTGGTCAAAAGTGGTCGAAGGAAGGAACCAGTGGTGAATCAGCAACAGGGTCATGAGCAGCCAAGGCTCATGGATGCAACAGACCAGCTACTGTTCCTCAAACTGCTGAAGAAGTTAATGCTGGTTCTGACAGAAAGGTGTCAGAATACACAGTTTGTTGCGTATGAGGCCGCATAGCTGAAGACCACTGTAAGCACCAACAATGGGCATGTGAGCATCAGAACTGGACCACGGGGCAATGGAAGAAAGTGGTCTGGTCTGATGGATCACATTTTCTTTTCCATCACGTGGATGGCTGGGTGCATCACTTACCTGGGGAACACATGGAACCAGGATGCACTATGAGAAAGACTTCAAGCCAGCGGAGGCAGTGTGATGCTTTGGTCAATGCTCTGCTGGGAAACCTTGGGTCCTGCCATCCATGTGGATGTTGCTTTGACACGTACCACCTACCAAAGCATTGTTGCAGACAATGTACGCCCTTTCACGGAAACGGTATTCCCTGATGGCTGTGGCCTCTTTCAGCAGGACAATGCACCATGCCACAAGGCAAAAATGGTTCAGGAATAGTTTGAGAAGCACAACTAATTTGAGGTGTTGACTTGGCCTCCAAATTCCCCAGATCTCAATCCAATGCAGCATCTGTGGGATGTGCTGGACAAACAAGTCCAATCCATGGAGACCCCACCTCGCAACTTACAGGACTTAAAGGATCTGCTGCTAACATCTTGGTTCCAGACGCCACAGCACACCTTCAGGGGTCTAATGGAGTCCACGCCTTGATGGGTCATTGCTGTTTTGGCAGCAAAAGGGGACCAACACAATATTAGGCAGGAGGTCATAATGTTATGCCTGATCATGTATAATGCTCTCAAATTTATCAGCATTAACACACTCGTCTCACAGCTTGAACAGGGAAGCTCGTACATCCAGTGAATAATGAACTCATTTCACTCACACAGTCTCTCATCTCTCACACCTTGAATTAACAAGTTTACGTAAAAATATCTCCCTCCTCGCCTCGTCTGTCACCCTCTCGCAGACATAATGCAATAGTGTTACCAATAATCCCGTCTTCATCCTGCCTCCCCTCCAGGGAACCCGAGGAACTTGAGCTCCACAGAGCCGGGGCACGTGGGCGGCTGTGAAATTAGGATTTCCTTACCGCAGAGCTGCTTTTTTGGACCGTTTCCGCTGACACAATCAAAAAGTCGTAATTGAGTTCTGTTCTGTGGTCACACTGACATGAGCCTCGGTTTCTACTCTTTTTTTTTTCTTTTTAAAAAACTTGATTTAAAGAGAAAAAACACAGAAAAAAGAAAAATAATCCCATCCTGAATCGTGATGCTGCGAAACGGTACACACTGACTTTTCGACATATTTTTGTATTTTGAGAAAAACACATTTTGTGGTTTTTCAAGGCGACACAAGTTGCAGGATCAGTCTGACATTCAAATTAAAACTCACATCACGCCACCCTTTCTGGATATGCTTTTTGTTTGGTTCATATTCCCCTCTCATTTTGCTGTTCTAAGAGTTCCAGCTGCCATCACTCCCTTTTAAAAGCTAAAAAGCAAGAAAATCCCATTCTACTCCTAAGATAAGGCGCTGTTATAATACAAACAGGGCCATGTTTGCTTCCATTATCATTTAAATTACATTTTCACTGGGTGGATTGTTTTATTTGCTCATGTGGTTCATTTTCTCTCGGTCAACTGGCTCGATCTACGAGTGCAGGCCGAGCAGAAGCAGCTCTAGAGGCGAGGTTTCGCCTGGACATAATGCAGGGTTATGAGACGGACAGACGGACGGCGAGGGACCCCCGGCTGTCAAATCAGCAAACAGAGATGAAGACACTCCACACTTTGAGTGGGCTCAGACACCAGACAAAGTGATCGGGCCTTCGCAGACAACCTTGATCTTTCTTATTTGTCCTCTGACTCATCAGTCTTAATGAGTCAGCCAGTTTGCAGAGTCTCCGCTGAGTGTGTCTGCTGTTCATTAGGGCTCTCGCTGGTAATTGAAAGTCACGACAGCAGATGAAGATACAACAGAGGCTGGGAAACATAAAGTCGTTGCACATGTAAGCCGAGAGCGCAGATAATGAGGTCGGAGTGTGAAAGCGTCTTTGTGTCTCCTTGGGTCTGATTGCATTGCCATAGAAAATAACCGAGCTCAAAGCACCAACCGACGTCATTATAAGTTTATACAGCGAGAGATGAGACTGAGGTCGATGGAAACAAAAAGGTTTCAGTACAGCAAAGACAGAGATGATTATTGACAAAGCTTTATCATGAAAAACCAGTTTGTTGAGGGATATGCTTGATTAAGGTGTTTTATTATTGTCAGCTATCTCTGGAAATGCCAAAAACCAACAATGTGCCACTGAAGACGTACGTCTTTCATGAATAAAGAATTGAATCTTTGAAAGATGCAACATAATTTCCCAAAACAGCTGGTTACTGTCCATTGTAGCAAATATTATTCACAGAGGAGGAAAATAATGCATTTTTGGGGACTATTTCCAGCAGCGGATTAACACACATTTGGTGCTCCAGTGGATATCTGGGGCAGAAGGGATGTCTGAGTGGGACTGCAGTTAAAAAAAAAAATACAAATTTTTAAAAATAAAATTTAAAACTAAAGTGTTTGCAGAGGTTTTTTCCTGCAGAGAGGAATTTGTGGCATCTTTCAATGAGGTTTTAGGAAGCATACAATGATAAGACATAAGAAAAATATATACATGAATCCAATTTTCTCAAATGGGACTTCATTTACTCAAACATGATCTACGGACATGTTCATCAAATGGTCAGAAACAACAAACTAATGGCAATGAGTCCAGAAAAACCCTGTGTGTGCTATACTGATCAATGTGCTTTTTTTTTTTTTTTTAGGGTAGAGACTATTTATTAGTAATCAAGGAGACCAATACTGATATTTGGAATCAATATACAGTACCAGGCAAAAGTTTGGACACACCTTCTCATTCAATGGTTTTTATTTATTTCAATTATTTTGGAATAAGTATTAAGCAATAGAGTGTTAAACAAACCAGAATATGTTTTATATGTTAGATTCTTTGAGGTAGCTCCCTTTGCTTGATTACTGCTTTGCACACTTGTGGAATTACTCGCTTGCCTTCTTAATGTGTTTCAGACCAGCAGCTGTCTTGTGCAGAGGTCGGGGTAATAAACACCTGTTTGATTATTGTTGTAATCCACAGTATGGCAAGAACCATTCAACTCAGCAAAGAGGAACAACAGTCCATCATTACTTTAAGACATGAAGGTCAGTCGATCCAGAAAATTTCAAGAACTTTGAATTTATCCTCAAGTGCAGTCGCAAAAACCATCAAATGCTATGATGAAACTTGCTCACATGAGGACCGCCCCAGGAAAGGAAGACCAAGAGTCACCTCTGCTGCTGAGGATAAGTTCATTAGAGTTACCAGCCTCAGAAAACTGCCAATTAACAGCACCTCAGACTAAAGCCCACATAAATTCTTCACAGAGTTCAAGTAGCAGACAAATCTCAGCATCAAATATTCAGAGGAGACGGCGTGAATCAGGCCTTCATGGTGGAATTACTGCAAAGAAGCCAATACTGAGGATGCACACCAAGCAGAAGAGATTTGTTTGGGGCAAGAAACACAAGGAATGGACATTAGACCAGTTAAAATCTGTTAGAAATTTGAGATCTTTGGTTCCACCAAAGACACGATGTCTTTGTGAGATGCAGAAAAGGTGAAGGGATGGTCTCTACATGCATGGTTCCCACCGTGAAGCATGGTGGGGGAGGTGTGATGGTGTGGGGATGCTTTGCTGGTGACACTGTTGGGAATTTATTCAAAATTGAAGGCACACTGTACCAGCATGGCTACCACGGCATCCTGCAGCGACATGCCATCCAATCCGGTTTGCACGTACTGGGACCTGTAGTGTAATATTTTTTGGGTACAATGTGCTAAAATAAGAGATGATATAATTAGGGCAAACGCTATTAGACTGAAGACCAGAAGTAAAACTTATGTACTCAAAACATAATGGTGTAAACTTAAGGTATTATAACTTTTGACATGTATTGGAATAATATACATGAAATATATTACAAAATAATAAGGGTAAGATGTGGAGCAAAAAATCTGAACGTCTGGGCATGTTCCCTTTAAAAGATGAACTAATGATAACTTAATGCACATGTCTTCTGTAAAGTGACATCTAGGGGTGAAATATGATAACCTGACGTCATGATCTGACCAATAGATTGAGAAAAGTATAATGGTGTCAAAACTGTCACTCCTATCATACGCCCTATAGGCGTGGAAAAATCACCAACACTCACAGCATAAAAGACGGTGCACAGCTGAGGTTCTTCAGTTCTTCTTTGGGTGTTATCACTGCTAAGAATTACTCTTGGATTTTTTCTCGACAAATAAATCCTGCTGCCCTCTGAATGCTGACTTCTTTTGGTGATTTTTTGAAGATCTGAACATGGTCAAGTCAGAGACTCTGGCCTTGATTTGTAACTTAGTTTACACCTCATCAGACCATCATTTATTTTTTAACAGGACAATGACCGCAAACACACCTCCAGACTGTGTAAGGACTATTTGACCAAGAAGGAGAGTGATGGAGTGTCAGATGACCTGGCCTCTGCAGTCACCTGACCTAAACCCAATCCAGATGGTGTGGGATGAGATGGACCTCAGCACCTCTGGGAAGTAATCCAAGACTATTGGAAAACCATTCCAGGACACTACCTCATGAAACTGTTTGAGAGAATGCCAAGAATGTGCAAAGCTGTCATCAAAGCAAAAGGGGATACTTTGAAGAATCTAAAGCAGGGCTATTCAAT
Source organism: Amphiprion ocellaris (assembly GCF_022539595.1). Classification (NCBI taxonomy): domain Eukaryota; kingdom Metazoa; phylum Chordata; class Actinopteri; family Pomacentridae; genus Amphiprion; species Amphiprion ocellaris. Next base: position 30,782,767 of record NC_072775.1, read on the forward strand.
TAAAAATTGACTCGGGCCGGATTTTCAGACTAAGAACATGAGCTGGGCCGGATGTTTTTAGCAGACAGTGAGCAAAGTTAACCATTTAAAATAAACACAAACAGATAAGATAACAAACAAACTGGATGTTTATAAACGTATTGCCACATCCAAAAGGACATAAACACAATAGAAGAGCAGTACTTAAACTAAACCTGTGCTGAAATACTGCTTCTTTAAATTTTACATTTCAAACACACAACTTCAACACATTTTCATAGGTAAATATAAGCACAGGTTAAGGTGCATATGAACATAAAAACTAAGTGCCGATTAGAAACACCATCTTTTGTTTTGGTCACATCTCAAAGTGCATTAAAAAGTAACTTGCTTAACAGTAACTTTTCAGAACTTGAGACATTTTTCTTCTTTTGAAATAACAAAAAACAGAGTTTGTCCCTGTCTATATTTGGTCTCATCTGAGACAGTCACAGCTTCAGTGCATATAATCAAAAAAAATAAACAGTAGGCACAGTGATAGTTACTATCCCTTTGGAGCGAAATAAAGCTTACATCAAAGTGCATAATAAAGTGCAACTAAGTGAAACAACTGTCAAAACAAAATGTCTTTCTTAAATATTAAACTTCTAATAAGTGACCAGAAAATAGTCACATAAATACATAAAACTATCTTTAGTGTCTGCTACAGCACGCTGCTTTGTTGCACTTACCATGTCTCGAAGACATCTGTGGCGAGAATGTTTGACGTGTCAGACCTGTTTCATAGCAGATGTCACACTCGTCTTAACTTTATCGTCCGTTAAAACTTCATCCACAACAGCCAACATGCAGTCCTTCACAGTTTCTGAGTCTGTGAACAGCCTCTTTTTCGTGGCCCTTTCCTGAGCTGTGCAGGTCCGCTTCATTGTAGTACAGCTCCGGTTGTAAGATGCAGTCAAACTCTGAATTATAGCCGCTCTCTCATGACATCCCTCGGGAAAGTTTGTCCGATACGCGGCATGTTTTTTCAATGTGGTGTCTTCGGACATGATAATCTTTGAGCGCTGCAACGCACTCGTTGCAGAGTAAACGCATTGGTTTGGCGTTCGGACTTGGTGGTAAATAAATAAATACTTGTCAGTCCACGCAGGATTAAACCGACGGTTTTCCTCGCCGATTTGTCGTTTCAGGATAGAAAAAGACACGCTGCCATTTTCGCCTGTATGGAACTGCTAATGTTAACTTTTCAAACGCGATTCCTCAACACAATGCATTGTGGGTTAGTTGCTAGGTTACGGTAAGTGTTGCATTCAATGTTTGCAATGATGTTGGGATTTTTGTAAGAACTTGTCAGTGTTACTGAAAAATGTTTTTCTGTTTTTCTCGGACCCAAGTCCCAATCACTCAGCAGTTGCTTTAGGGCCACTCGAGGGTTGCTTTCGGGCCGCATGTGGCCCGCGGGCCGCTAATTGAATAGGGCTGATCTAAAGCATATAACAAATTCTAATTTGTTGAACACTTTTTTGTCAACATCATTCCATATGTGTTCTTTCATAGTTGTACTGTCTTTAGGATTAACCTACAATGTAGAAAATAAATAAAAACCACTGAATGAGAAGGTGTGTCCAAACTTTTGACTGGTACTCTACGTTTGCAGTCAAAATGAAAATCTTGCTGTCAAAATTTAGAATGACACAAATTAACCTTTTCCATATTCTTCCATCAGTGTTGATTTGGGCCACAACTAAAAATTATGTTCATAGTCGAATAATTCCTCGATTACTTTTTCAATTAGTCAATCGGTTGTTTGGTCTTGAACATGTCAGAAAATGGTCAAAAATGTTCATCTGTGCTTCCAAAACCCAAGATGACGTCCTCAAATGTCTTCATTTGTCCACAAGGATATTTAGCTACTGTCAAAGAAGATGAAAGAAACCAGAAAACGTTCACATTTATGAAATAAGAATCGAAAATTTTACATTTAAAAAAAAAAACAAACTCATAACACAGTCAATTATCCAAAAAATGTCCAAAGATTTATTCAATAGTTGACAACTGAGAGCCAAAAGTAGCACGTGGAATTTAACTAACTTTACTGAGAATCGGTTGGGGGAAAAAACACAATACTTATTGTACTTTTTTGTAAACATACTAAATATCTGCTAATTGACTATTAATGGATACATAGAATAATAGTATTTATAAATCTTAACATTTTTATATACTGCATTTGAGAGGGGAACGTTAGAGAAAAGAAGCAAAAGCAAATCTCTCCTCCGTTGTTATTTATCTGTCTCATGTGCTGTGAAACCACCAGAGGTCTGGAAGTCAAAGGCATCATAATCTGTTTAATTCTATAGTTTTAATCCCAGACCATCTGGGGAAATATGGCAACAGGTGGAGTATAATCAGGAAAATCCTTTTCCTGCCAACAGCACTCTGGGTAAGGTGCCCTTTAACACAATAATTTAACACACAGCAGGTCTGAATATTGGCGGAAAGAGCTGCACATCCACTTCTGTTTGTTTGGATTTCAGTTTGTAAAAAAGAAGAAGTGCACCTCTGCCGACCAGTTTAAATGTAAAGCCTGTATGAGGCATCTAGAGATGGTTGTATTTTAAACAGGGTTGCAAATAATAAACTGGCCATGCTTAATAAGTTACCATTTATAGGTTTTATAAGGTGCAACTCATGTCTTTATTAACAGTAAATAATTTACGAGTAGAACTGTTATAAGCAGTGCAGGACTTAAAAAAAACATCTGTGACATTCAAGTTCTTGACAAAATTAACACAATGATAACAAAATGTTTCAGGTGTCTGTGGAGTTACTCGCACTGCCAGGAGGAAACAAATACTCCACAATGCAGCTTTATTAACAACTACTAATGGTTTGTCAGGCTGTGAAACACCTCTTCTGCTGGTATGTTCAAAGTGTTGCACAAATTACAGTTTTGACAGCACTAAGGGGAAAGCAAAGCGACAGTATTTTATCCTTAGTGGGACATAAATATGTGCATTAGTATTCCATTCAAAAATTGTGAACATTTAGCACTACAAGCCAAATATGTGGCTCTAGAGGAGAAGTCTGGGGTTTTCAATGTTTGGGAAGCATGAATATTCGGACAAAATTTCATCGCAACCCATTCAGTAGTTGTTAAGATATTTCAGTGTGGACCTACTATAGACACGCACCATTTTAAAACCTTTAGTTTGGCATTTGGCTGACAGTATCTTTTAGGACTGGATGTGATGAATGAGGCATGGATCTGACTGAGAACTTGAGGAAACTACGTATATTGGCATGACCTGACAAGCACAAGGTAGTACCGCAAAAATACAAACCATGCTCCACCGTCTATTTTACTCTAAATGGAACCATAATTTACAAAACCAACATCACGCCGCATTGACGAAGATTTAGAAATGAAAATTAAAGCCATGAACCCTGTAGGAAAATATTTACTGTAGTAACAAATTGTGCGAGTAGTAGGCTCATTTTCTCATTGGCGTCTATACAATTAGACATCAATTTGCAACCAGGAGTCGCCCCCTGCTGGCATGAAAAAGAATGCATGTTTAAGGCTTTAGCATTGGCATCAGTTTTTAGACCCAGAAGCTACTTCCATCTTTTATATAAAGTCTATGTGACCAACTAATGGATCAATATAGCAAAAAAAAAAAAAAGACTATTTGTCCCTATAATTGCTTCAAAGCTGAGATTCTATCATTAGTTTCCACTTTAGTTGATCAAACATGAGTGAGCACAATCTTTTCAGAACCTGAATTTGAATGTATGGAAATTTTATATTGCTAGAAACCCATAAGGAAACACAGCTGACACAAAGGTGACAACACTGCTGCGCTGAAGCAGATGTCTGTACAGTTCTCAGGGTGTTGCTGCCATAGTAACAGAAATGTGGAGCTTCCTACACATGTTGTCAGCGAGGTGCTTTGTGTTTGCAGTCCCACGCTCACAAAGGCATCACAAGGTCATGATGCGGGGTTATTCTAAAGTACTTTAAGCTGTTTTGTACAGCTGCACACCGAGTTCACAATTTGATTTTACCAATGTTTTTAATGACAAAATCAAACTTTTCATTTCTTTTAGGGAAAGTCGAGTTAAAGTTTGAGCTTTAGTTCAGAGAAAGTGGAAACTGAAGTGACCTGATGTAATACAAAAGCAGATTATTTCTGACAATTCTCTCAAAATGTCACATTTTTGGAAGGCAATTCTGTCAGCTATCAACGCTGTTCAAGAGTTCTAACCTAAATTTAGTGTTATGTGTTTATGAAACTACTCGTCAGAGTTGGTTGACTAAATAAATCTTGCATCAGAAAAACTTGCAGCGGCACTAATTTACGTTTTTATATAAACAATGGATCATAAAACACAACTGAAGCCAAAACAGGGAGCTGTTTTCAGTCTCCGATAAACCGGCTTTACTCCACCTCCACAGCAGACAGTCAAATTAATGACAAACTGATAATATAGTCGAGCATTTAGCATTTCAGAATTGAGGTTCTCTGCCAGAAATAGGTGTGTAGCTCCCTCTGGGTTCGAAGGAAGTTGCTGCCCCAAGTGAAGAAGCATCTTGAGTTCTTGTTCACAGGTGCCAGGAAAATCAAGCATGAGATAGACAGAAGTATTGGTGCCATGTCAACAGTATAGTGGATGTTGTGCCGAACCATTGTAATAAAGAGCCGACTGAGCTGGAAGGCAAAGCTCTCGGTTTATCAGTCGATCTAAGTTCAAACCCTTGCTTATGGTCATGACCTTTGGGCAATGACTGAGAGAATGAGAATGCAAGCATTCAAAATGAGCTTCCTGCCAAGAGTGGCTGCTCCTCCATGTTGAAAGAACCTGATAAGGATGACTCCCGTGCAACTTCTTTTAGAGGTTTCCAAGGCAGCCAACCTCTAAGACTCACTTAACACCATTAACAACTTAATGAAGAGATTACATACACCGATCAGGCATAACATTATGATCACCTCCCCAATTGTGTTGGTTCCCCTTTTGCTGCCAAAACAGCCCTGACCCATCAAGGCATGGACTCTACTAGACCCTTAAAGGTGTACTGTGGTATCAGGCACCAAGATGTTAGCAGCTGATCCTTTAAGTCCTGGAAGTTGCGAGGTGGGGCCTCAGTGGGTCGGACTTACTTGTCCAGCACGTCCCACAGATGCTGGATTGGAGTGAGATCTGGGGAATTTGGAGGCCAAGTCAACACCTCAAACTGGTTGTTGTGCTCCTCAAACCATTCCTGAACCCTTTTTTCTTTGAGACACAGCACATTATCCTGCTGAAAGAGGCCACAGCCATCAGGGAATACCGTTTCCATGAAAGGGTGTACATGGTCTGCAACAATGCTAAGGTAGGTGGTACGTGTCAAAGTAGCATCCACTTGGATGGAAAGACTCAAGGTTTCCCAACAGAACATTGCCCAAAGCATCACACTGCCTCCGTGGACTTGCCTTCTTCCCATAGTGCATCCTGGTGCCATGTGTTCCCCAGGTAAGCGACGCTCATGCACCCAGCCATCCACATGATGTTAGAGAAAACATGATTCGTTAGACCAGGCCACCTTCTTCCATTGTTCCGTGGAGCAGTTCTGATTGTTGCCTAATGTTAGCGGTTTCGGTGGTACACGGGTCAGCATGGGAACCCTGAGTGGTCTGCAGCTATGCAGCCCCATATGCAACAAACTGTGATGCACTGTGTATGCTGACACCTTTCTATTAGAACTAGTATTAACTCTTCAGCAATCTGAGCAACAGTAGCTCGTCTGTTGGATCGGACCACACAGGCCAGCCTTCGCTCCCCACATGCATCAGTGAGCCTTGGGCCGTCCATGACCCTGTTGCTGGTTCATGATTTTGTGAAAATAACTTGCATTAAGTAATCTAACAGAGAACTTAAGAATGGTCTGACGCCATAGAGTGAGTGAGTGAAAAGTCACTAATATCTGTCAGCTAAATTACCTGAAGGGTTTGGAAGCAGAGTGGTCTAATCCATTTTGTGTAGTTTTGGACAAAAATGGGTTCAAAGTTTTGTGTTTTCAAGAATGGTCTAACAGTCGAAGTGCCACTGTAATGCTATGTTTAGGTTGTGGGTTAGACCACTTTACCACTAAAGCCTAGACCATAAAATATTACAGAAATTATTAAAATCAACTTGCACAAACCCCTTTACACAGAAGATGGCAGTGCAACAGAAACAGATCCAGCTCTTCCCCTTTCCTTTTGTATTTCTTTGCATTGTGCTGCATCTCTGCTGCATATTAAAAAATTAGGTAAAGCAAGACATGCACTCTCGTCCAAGAACTTATATCAGCTTTTCTCACTTCTATAAAAACTTTTCGCATTTACACTTTTCCTCTTTTTCTACCTTTTCGGTACAAGCAATTACAGGCGAAGATCCAAATATGATCGAGTCAGACCCAGCGTAAAGGCAATCTCTCTCTGGGAGTTAGACTCCGCTCTGCTCATTTACTTTGCAGCTCTTATCGACTTTCCTCTTTTTCTCCTCTAAGAAGTAGAATTTACATTTAAATGTCATTTCTTATCCTACCCAATTTGTGTTTACTTCAGTGAATAGGAACTGTGGGTAAACAGCTACAGTACTTCTGGCTGGCCTTTTTCCAGACGTGGAGAGGAAGCGAAAACAAATTTATGTTTTCCTAAGCTTTCACTTAATGAAGTCGAACTTCCACTGCAGCACAGCAGTGAGCTGTGAGAGCTGAGGAGGTTTCCTATGTCAGCACCTGGTTTACTTTTGAGCCATCTTGATCTGGAACAACTTGCGAAAAATACACCTGATTGTCTCACTGACTTCCTGCCCCACGCTCCTCCCACACTGACTGCTTCATTGCCACCTTTAAATACAAACACACAACTTCTTCTGCCTGTGGGTTCAGTCAATAAATAAAAAGGACCGATGTGGGCATGCGGCAAAAAGGAAAGAACAAAATTTACATAGCTCCTGCTCACCAATTCACCAGGGCGCAGCCACAAAACAGTGAATAGAACAGTTGTGAGAAGGAGGATACTTCAAAGACTGGCTGTTCGACTTGTATCGACTCAAGTCCAGTAAAAAGCAAAGTTTTGTATTTTGTGGACAGAAAAGACACAAAAATAATTGCATATAAACTCCACTCTACTCCATCCTGAACTGTTGGATTCAGATTGGCGATCCTGGAGGTCATCTGATGGCACTCTGTCTTGCTGATTGTCAATGATGTATCTGTTAAGCTCAAACCTGATGGGATGTTATGTTGTCCGTGCTGGTGAAGAGTTAACCATTACAGCTCCCCTTAATGGTTTACAGTAGGAACCGCACATGCAGAAACCATCCATTTACCTTCTCCCAAAGGACTCCTCAGGCCAAAGTCCAGATTTCCACTTGATAAATTATGTTTCTTGGCCTGAGTAGTTCTTTTTTTCTCCTAGGTCTACCCCAGTCATGGATTCTTTGCAGCATTTCGACCATGAAGACATGATTCACCGAGTCTCTGCTCAACAGTTGACGTTAAGATGTGTCAGCTCTGGGAAGCACTGACACCAGTTCTAATCTGAAGTGCTGTTAATTGCTGATTTTTGGTGACTAATTTACTTCTTCTCGGCAGCAGAGGGGACTCTTGGTCTTCATTTCTGGAGGCATGAAGGCCAGTTTCATCACAGCGTTAGAAGAAAAGTGCTTGAATTTCTCCAGACTGACTGAGCATCATGTCTTAAAATGATATCAGACTGTTGTTTCTCATTGCTTAGTTGAGCAGTTCTTGGCATAACACAGAGTACTACGGTAGACGAATAGCGCTAGGGTGGTCTCAAATGCATTACAAGGCAATAAATTCTACCAGTTAACTTCCGTGAAGACTTAGGATATGGCAGAGATGGTACAGGTGCATTATATTTCCACCTTTATTCTGACTTTCTAATGTTTCAATGTCCTGAGTTTTGTAGGAAATAGAAAAAAAATTAAGAAAAATTTACAAATTCTTCTGTTCTGATTTTGTGCTGCTACTGCTACTTTGCAGATTTCACAGTAAAAATATGATCAGTTCATTAAACATGAGGCACCGTTGAAGCTTTAACCACTGCAAAAGTTAAAGTAGCCTCATCTCCAGAAACTACAGTATGTATAAACACAGCTGCTACATGAATCCAATAATACGTCCTTTTACAGTTAATTCTTACTACGTGTTTACTTATTTCTATTTAACATTCTGAATGCACAACTTTTATTTGTAACAAGAGTATTTTTATATTGTTGGATCTGCACAAGATTTATCTTTCATATTCTCAGTTTTCAAGCCGCTGTGGACGGTGGTCAACGCTGACCTCTCCTGGGAACACAACAACAAAGTTATCGCCTGAGAGGATTTGTTTTTTCTTTTGCTTCAATACTCGCACATCTAACACTCTGACCTCTTGTTAAGATCAGTGGGGTGAGATTGTTGTATTATTTATTATTTCATGTATCTGCTGGGAAAGGTTTTGTTTCCCTGGTCAAACTTTCACTGCTAAAAAACTATCTTTTAGGACTAGTTCCCCAGCTAGCAGGACAAACGGCTCGGCCTGAAATATCCATAACATAACAGAGATGTATTTTCTATACAAGTCACTGTAAAAACTTTTCAATTGCTTTTTGCATCGTATTTAAAGTTCTGGTATCGAGGCACTTCCCTTAAAGTGCTGAGTGCACAGTTTCTGAAACAATTGGCTGCAAAGTGTGTATAGCAGCTGCCAACCTGCCTCCCTCTGCAGCAGTTGCACCACAGGACACGATATCTCCTCCTGAAAGGTACAAACAGCAGCAGCCTGCATTACCTTCAGCACAAAACTGGAGCAAGAAGCTGAAGACGGCATTAAAAACATAAAGCCGCACAGTCTGTGAATGTACCGATACAAAATAGAATACTACAAGAAGATGGAGATCCATTAATAATGGGAATCTACTTGACGAAAAATAAGCAGCAGCTGGTGTTGTCTCCAGATGCCTATAATCTAAATATGACGACACATTACAAGCGAAGAGCAGCTGAGACTGTCAGATGCAAATATTCAATTTAACTTGCAGATTAACGTATTTTAATTACATCTGATGAGGAGAACTTATGTGAAACTATTTTATAGGAAAAAGGGGGATGTTCAACATGTAAGGATAGTATGTCGATTATGGTTGTTAACAGGAAATTTCCTTGCCTCCATATAGAACTATTTACTCCGATCAGCCACAAACTTATGACCACTGACAGGTGAAGTGAATAACATTGATCACATTAGTACTATGGGGTGTTCTGCTGGAAAACCGTGGATTTTGGCATCTGTGTTGATGAGACTTGGACACCAAAATACAGAGCGTCGCCAAACGAGCAAAATCCCTCATGCAAATGGAATCCCAAATATCACTAGTCTACCCTCACAGGGGAATGCACCCCATCACATCGCAAAAACATCAATCAGAAACATCTTGAGGAACATGACAATCACCCAAGATGATGATCTGACCTCCAAACTTCCTGGATCAAGCATCAACAGGATGCAGTGGAGCAAGTTTGATTCACCACTGCACAAACCGGAGTACCCAAAAGATTCACTGCCAACGTCCTGGTCCAGACCCCATAGGAGCAGTTCTCTGGTCCAGGCCCAATGGTTCAGAGCATTTTTGATGACATGAGGGGGACCAACCCAATATCAGGCAGGTGGTCATAATGTTACACCTGATCGGTGGAGCTTAGCACTACTAGCTTCAGAAAATAGTGACTTGGTAGCTAAAAAGTTGGTATAAAGTTGTGGAGCTGAATGACCGTTCTATTGTTTAAGCTTTGTGATGCAGTGTACAGCACCAAAAAGTCCGTTTTCCTTGTGATAATGTGGATTACTTGGCTAGTTTTTTTTCCCCCTCTTTACAATTCTACAATTTCATTCAGCAGATGCTTTCATTCAAAGCGACATACATCTGAGAGTAGATCCAACACAAGCAGGAGAAAACAAGTGCCGTAAAACAAGTTCAAGCTTGATAAGACCATGGTGTCTACACCAGGAAGTGCTCTGCCAACAAGTCTTAATCAAAGTTTCAACAACATTTACCAACTAACCGCTATTTCCTGTGTTCTAGATCTCAGCTTGCTCTGTTTGGAGTTTGCTTCAGTCTCTCTTTAAAGGCTTTTAGTTCTTTAAGAGGCGATATTATGTAGAACTAGAGGTCGACCGATGTATCGACCGGCCGATATTTTGGGCCGATATATGGACTTTTTTCAATATCGGCCATCGGCCGATATTTACAAATAAAAAGCTGATTTGTGATCAGGCACCTGTACGGGCAGCTTCCTCGACCGCTTTTCCCTTAGAAGGACCCCCGGCACTCAGAGAGCGGAGCATGAGCGGAGCAAGTGAGCCAGGCAACAACAAGCCTCGCTCCACACCTGCTTATTTGGTAAAAAAAAAAAAAAAAACAGGTAAGAGATTTGTTTCTTGGTAAGAGAGAAAATGCAATTGCACTTTCAGGTTACTTTTTAATTGTATTTTTTGTAAACTTTAAGTATTTTTTTTATGTTATTGTACTTTTTCACTTTTTGTGTTCAATAAATGTTAGCGTTCTACTAGTGTATTTAATTTGTAATATATACATGTATATACTTCTGGTGTTTAAATTGCCTTTTGTAATCGATGTGCTTAAAAAAATAAATAAATAAATTTTTAAAAAAAAAGGATATCGGCCTTAAAAATCAGCTTCTACGATCGGCTTTAGATATCGGCTGAAATTTTTTTTCAAAAATCGGTATCGGCCTTTGAATATCCCATATCGGTCGACCTCTATGTAGAAGTACTACATATGCAAAGGTAAGCTTTGGGTAACATGGTTTTTGTCTGTTTTCAAGTATGCAAATGTCTTTATGTGGACTTCAGGTGGAGTAACTACTGATCTAAGTGAACATTCTGCACCGAGTTTGACGGAGCTTATTAACCCAAAAGAAATCAGCCATGTCCATCATAAATCGTGTGATTTATGTTGACTGGCTGTCAAACATCCTGACGACACACGAACCGATAAAAACCCAAATCCTGGATAAACAAGGGATTGACGGCATTTCTATACACAGCCAGAGTTGCAAAAATACTTGACTGGAGGTTGTTCCTCACCCAGACTGCATTCAGGCTTCATCGCTCAAGGACATATTTAAGACAAAAACTGAAAAACTTGAACAAAAAAATAAAGACACATGCTGGTCAAAACACATAATGCCCTGGATTTTTATTTCATTTTGTGACAATTCAAGAGGATTCTTAGTCTTTCCCATGTGTGTATGTGTGCGGTGGAAGAGTCTACAAAAACAAAAGAAAACAAAAACTCATGAATCAACTGGGCCATTGGAATGGGCATTGGGATTGTGGTACAGACAAAGAAAAACTACAAGTAGCCTTGTTCAGTACCAAACTCTTCACAGAAGAGAGCGATTTTTTTTAAGGTTTTTCTTTTTACCCAAATGAAGGCACCCGATAACTTGTGGTTCGCGGCCTTTCAGCCTTCTGGAGAGTTTTTAAAAGTAGAGACAACGATCTTTGTTTTTTTTCCTTTCAATTAATTCATGTTTTCTTCCTTATAATACAGAAGCTGGAATGATAATAAATGTCAGTTACTGCATTTTTTTTTTACTCCCTTATAGTCTTTTTTGTTTTTGATCAACAAGTAACAAAAGAATGAAGTCTTTCGTGAAGAAATTTAAAATTTAAAAAAAAAAAAAAGGGGGAGATACAAAAATATTTATTTTAAAAAAATGATAAAAGGGGGGTGGAGATTATCTTTTAGACAGAACATAAAGTAAATACAGTCATCTGGTGCAAACCAGAGACCAAAATCATACAAAAGCAGCATCAATCAATTAAAAAACAAATTATATAGTGCTTAGATACGTCAGAAGCAGCAAAGTCTTCTGGGAAAGTCTTCATCCCCATTGTTTTGTTACTTGTCTCAGGAATAATAAATGTATGGAAGAGCTTTGTGGAGACTGATTAACCCACTGACAAACTGATGCCTACAACAAACAAATTCACACCTGTCTTCTTCTACTGTCCTGCGCCTGAATCTGTATGAATGCATGTCTCCATGGGTTCAACATGACACATGGGAACATCGTGGAAGAACGCCCAAGCAAGGCGGGCGAGCTCCCGGCCATGTTCACAACATCCAAAGAAATACACTTTTTTTTTTAATCTAGCTAAACACTGACTACAGCACGGGGAACCGGTGAGGGGTACAGTGTATTAAAAAAAAAAAAAAAAAAAGGGATTAAAGAAAAAAAACATGAACGGGGGAAAAAAAACCTCTGTAAACACGGCACAATAAATAGATCAAACAGCAGGTTCCGCACCATGCATGTGATGACATACATTTTTCTGTGGTACAACTTTCACACCTCATACTCGCACCAGTTGCAGTTTGTCGTTTTCTCTTTTTAATTTTGATTTTTTTTTCTTTTTTATGTCTCGAGAGTGCAAAACATCACAAATGAACAATTCTGTATTCAAGTAATGTTATATACAAGAACAGGGGCCGGGGAGGGGGGTATTACAAATATGCAGTACTGTACATATAATTGCCATATTAAGAATTTACAGACGATCTCTTATTAACAGTAACAAATAGGGAAATGGGGGAGGAGGGAGGAAAAAAAAAATTGTACGAGACGAGCATTGCAATTAAGTCCCAAAACTGTTGCCATGGAAACCCAGCCTTGCCGTGCTCATTCCGCCACCACTTGCATTCACGACTACCAAATGATGCATAGCACCTAAAAAAAGGAGAGAGAAAACAACACCAAAGGAGTCACGCTTCCTCCGAGCCGTGGACGAGAGGCTACGTAACCTCCATGGCCACTGTGTTCTCTGATAGACTGTTCAGTGCTGGCTTGTCTTGTTCGTGATTCTCCCTGCGGGCAAAAGAAAAGAGACGGTAAAACACAGTTAGCAGCAGCAGGAAGGCGGTTTAAAGCAGTTTTGGTAGTGGAACAGCAGTTCTTTTTCACTGCAGGAACATTAAACTAATCTGGGCTGTCTGAAAACCACAACTTTTAAAAAAAGCTTTGTTGCGAGGCTTTTGTTTTTGTGTCTGTTTTATAAGCTGGAGTGCTACTAAAAAGGAAAAAACTACAAAGTAACAACAGCTAGATGTCATCAGAAGCATGTTTGAGTGCTTCGCTGCAGATAATGTCGTCGTCACAGAGGGGCCTTTTCAGCCTGTTGTGTATTTCCTTATTGAATTCTGTGCATTAAGTCCCAACTAGGGAAAAGAGCTGCAAACTAGCTTCTGCAGTGTTGTGGGACATGGCACCAGTCCATCCTATGTAACTGTCCATATAAAAAAACATAATTAAACCTGCATATAAATAAACTGATTATCTGACCGCCGGTGGGCAACAGATACAAGTTGTAAACAAAACGTTGGCACATGCTCACCATTTAGAAGTTTATACAGCATATTTTTTAGCCAACAGTTGTTGTGCAGTGTTTTTCATATGAAATTGTTTACATTTTCACCTTTTATTCACTCTCTTTAGTCTGTTTTTGGTTCTTTCTTCTAACTCCCGATGGACTGGGTCTTCTAAATGCTCATCAGCTAGTTGCCGACTGTGTCTGGGTGTCATTTGTGACATTTTAGTGCTTTTTCTGGGGAAAAAGATATGTTTGTGGCTGAAAGCACTCTGAAAGCAGTGAGAGTGAACGGAAACCAAATGGAAAGTCGTAGCCAGACAGCTAAGCAATGAGTACATCGTCTCCATGTACCTAAAGTGACGACACATCTGCCTGAAAAGCTGATTAACTGCAGCAGCAGAGTATCTTCAATTTAACAGGGATGAAATGCAACTCTACTAAACTGGCACCCGTATAGGTAAAGAACAGTTCCTAAAGTTCCTGCAGCAGAAAAGAGCTTTAACCGCCAAGACGAGAAATCTAAAATACATACAAATAATCTCATCAATAATTACTAAAATGCTTATTTCATATTATAACTTAGTCTGTTTATGCAGAAAAAGTTGTAGCTTTCATAATATGATCAAAGGATGAAAGCCTATCCTGTAAAAAGCCAAGTTCTTGTTATTTTTGGATGATTTTTTCCTCTACACAAGCCTCTCTACCTGTTATTAATCAGCAGGTCTCCGCCTTCTGAAGACACTGACTAGCATCACAGAATCAGGTTTTGTTCAGTAACTCCTGGTGAAACTTTAGTGCTAACATCTTTTCTCTTATGCTTGTTTGAAGAACTCTTCTGACTATTACTGTCATATGTCACTCTAAGCTAAAAACATAAACTTGGACATTTTCCATCGCATGTTACTGTAATTACTGGGAGTAGCCCTGACACCCATTTCGTTTTTTCTCACCTGGGCACTATGTCCAGCGTCGAGGCCGAGGCTGTAGTGACCTTGGGTTTCTGACAGTTGGCGGTTGCTGCGTGGGCGAGCTTTAAGGCGGATGTTGACATGGTGGTGCTCAGCGTCCGGGGGGCGTGGATGCGCTTGCCGGTGGGAACACCCAGACGGAGGCTGCTGTTGTTGTTTCCCAGCAGGACCTGAGTGGCGGCGGTGTTAGTGGTGTTGGCGGGGTGGGCGGTGCCGTTGTTGTTACTGGTAGCGGAGGTGGAGCTGGTGGTGCTGCAGGGGTGGAGCAAGGCGGGTGTCGGGGTAGTGGTGGGAGGAGCCGGGGCGGCGGGGGATGGGGACGCTGTGCTCGAGAGGTGCAAGCCCTTGTAGACACCTGAGGGGGTCAGAAGGAGTCGGCGGTGGTGGGAGAGGGGGTGACGGGGTGGATTTGGGATGTGGAGATGCAACAATTCAATTATTAACTGCTTTTGGGTGAAAAATTTTGCAGTTTATATGAGAAATTTAAAGAATTAAATACAAACTCCTGCTATTACTTTTCCAGTAGAGCAAAGTTTAAAAGCAGCTTATTTTGAACGTGTGAATGAAAAGTTGCTGAAAGTGTTGAACCAGCTTGGAGAAGTTGTAAAATATTAAAAGTCTACTGTGAGACAGAAGGTCGTGTATGAGGAGGATTTATTTGCTTTCTCTGCAATCCTAAAGAAGAGTATTGGAACAAAAATTCTTTCACACCGATTATCTGACTTTTTGGTTGCAGCAGTTTTATCTGTGAAGGACAGATTCTGCACCGTTTTCATCTGCACAATAATCTCAAATGAAAACTCCTCTTTTTCCTCAGTTATCTACTAAATCCTGCTGCCTGAAAAGACGTCTGTAGGCAGGTTGGTGTTGCACTTTCTGTTCCGACTGCTTTGTGTTGTTATCTGCGCTTTGCTGCGCTCCATTATGGGTCTTGTAACTGTAATTACTTCACCCTCATTGTTTGCTTTGTTCAGTGTCACCGCATTGCGAAATCGAGGTGAAGTGGGCTTTAAATCTGAAGTGCTTTCATTTTATCCATGTTGTTGCTGTGTTATTTTTAAAAACCTAACTGTATTTTGGGGGTACAAATAATCACAAGTTGGCGTTAATTTTACATATATTAAGACTGTTACTAGACACAAAAAATGGAAGTAATAATGTAGACCAGGGGTGTGAATCATGCGGCTCGTGGGCCAAAACCGGCCCGCCAGAGGGTCCAATCCGGACCGTGGGACAACTTTGTAAAGTGTAAAAATTACAGAGAAGACATTAACTGCAAACTGTAAATCTGTAAAACTATAAATTTTAAATCATTTCAAGACCATGACAAGTTGTTTAATCATCAAGTACAATACTATATTGGTCACTGTTCTTTTGTGTCTCATTTTTAAAATATTTTGTCTTTGTTTTGTTGTTTTTTTATCATTTGTCTCATTTTTTTCTCGTTTTGTCATTTTGCTTTATTCGTAGTTTTGCGTATTGTTTTTGTCGTTTTGCGCGTCCTTTTTGTATCATTTGTCTATTTTTTTGTCGTTTTGTTCCTTTTTTGACATGTCTCATCTGTATCCATTTTTTGTTGCTTTGTAACTTTTGTTTAATGTTTTGTTTTGTTTCATGTCATTTGTCTTATTTTTGTCATTTTGTCTGATTTTTTTTAAAAATATTTTGTCTTGTTTTTATTGTTTTGTCTTTTTTTTTGTCTGACTTGTCATTTTGATCATAAAGTAAAATACTATATTGCTCAGTTCCAGGTACCTGTGGCTGTTTTGCGTCTTTGTAGACTGACCTGTAAGAAACTGAATTCATTTTTCTTAAGAAGCTTCAGGTTGTTCATGAGGTTTGGTAAAAAGATGGTTCCTTAAATGTGAACATTTTCAGAACATATTTTTTTGCACTAAAACAAAGGAAAAGATTTGGAGTTGTGGTTATTCATAGGTTATTATGCTGTGATTTTACTGGTCCGACCCACTTGAGATCAAATTGGGCTGTATGTGGCACCTGAACTAAAATGAGTTTGACACCCCTGATTTAGACCATTGATAGCTTTAATAAATAATAATGACTAATACTCCAGCCACGACTGTGAAGGCCAGCTGCACCGTCTTCAAAGCTGACGGAGGCCACCAGCCATACTTGTGGTTGTGGGGGAGCTGCCATACCTGAGGGGGAGAGGACGCCGTTGACTCCGCCTCCCAGGGCTAGCTCCTCCTTGGTTTTCAGAGCCAGCAGTTGGTCGGCGGTGACGAGGGCCGAGGCGGCAAACTGAGCGCTGGCCTGGTCCAACGTATTCGCCAGGCCCTGTCGGAGGAGAAGGAACGGGGGTTTAACCTGAGGTGAAGAGCGACGGAAGGAAAATGTAACGGAAACCGAGCAGATGTAAGCGTCTGCTGAAGGCTTGCTGAGCTGGATGCTGACCTGTGTGCTGTTGGCAGTGGCGGTGCTGTTGGCTTGCTGTTGCAGCTGGATTTGCTCCAGCTGCTGTTTCTGCATCAGGGCCAGCTGCTCCTGATGCTGCTGGTACTGTTCGGCTGTGAAAGCTGAGAGGGACAAAGGTTCCGTTACAAATCCTACGCATATTTAACATTGCACACTCTATGCAAACCAACACAATATGCAAAGGAAGAAGCTTAGAAACAGGAACATCTCTATTAAATATTGTCAAACAAGCCAACAAAGTAGTTTGCATGAATACACTCAGCACGTTTTCTGACAGAATTCTGGATTCTGAATCTGGAACAGATTCTCAAACACATGAATACTTTAGAAATTAAAACAACTCATCTGCTACAAAAATTTCAGCCAAATGGCGCTCAGCCCAGGTCAGGACAAGGTTTGTTAAGAACACACAAAGGCCTTGATTGAGTGAACATGATATGCGGCTCTTTAATGCGCTACGGCTATTTTTTAATTCATTTTTTTGCCAAATGATAAGCCACACTTGCTGTAGTGTATTTGACAACTCCAGTAGCCCAAACTAGACCATCACTGACTGAAGAAAACCTCAGCACCACTCAGGGCTTTAGAGAAGATACAACTCTGGTCAGGAATGTTCCTTTTTAGTGAAGAAAAATCAGCAAGTAGCTAAGTAAACTGTGCTGATAATTCTCCTTTTATTTCCTGCAGTGCCAAATAGTTATGCATAGACACAACAGCGGCTAAAACTCAACCCACACCTACTCAATATGCCTTGTTTGATAAGAGAGTAGCCAAGAAAAAAACTGGATCAGACTGGGAGAGCACAACAAAGATCTTAGACTTCAGTTGTGAAGCGGCTCCTTCAGCTCAGCAGAACCTGAAAACCTTGTGGTTGTTTTTTTTTTTTTGTTACAATAGAGGTGTTACTGCAGACTGTGTTGATGAGTAACCGGATCCTACACAGAGAAACGGACATTCTTACAATGAAAAATATCACAACTTGCAACATCTAGACAGGTTTTCTGATTAGTTTCTAGCAATGAGCATATGAGAGTGAAAGCATGGTGACGTTTTACAAATTACATGGAAGTTTAATAACCTGGTTCCTTCAGTGGGCTTTTAGGGCACACTTCAAATATTCCAGCTTTTGCTTCAAAACTATACCAAGTAAACAGAAATACGTTTCTCAGGCTGCATGTTTCCTCCACGAGACTATTTACATCCCACTTATTTATCATGTAGATAACGTAGTTTTTCTCAGCTGGTTTCCAATTGATCTCCAAGTCCCAGATTGCAGGGAATAATGTGGCCTTGAGCCTCAGTTCAATATGGATTTGCTTATTCCCTCTGTTCCTTTTAGTTCTCCGTTTTCACCAGATCTAACTCCTTGTCATTCTTTGAGCATCTCGGTTTGTCCTCTGGCAACATTTATGCTGAATGTGCTTCATGCTTATTTCTTGCAATCTGAAATGGCCTCATTTAATCAAAAATGCTACAGCCAGCACTGTTTACACACAATACCTTCTGTAGTAAAAGTTCTGCGTGAGTAACTCGTACACAAAGCATAAGTGGAGTTTGTTGGAACATCTTTCGTTCCTAACATCTGTATCCTTTAGATTCTTTGTAAAACTTTAAAAGATGATCAGGTTATTGAGAAAAATAAATAAAAAAACTGTTTTTCATTCACATCAAAAAACAGCTTGCAGCAATATCAAGACACCCTCCTCACAGCGATACCACTGGGGACCTGTGGCATTTAGTCTGTATTCAACACTCCACGCCTCTGTGTCCACACACCCCAACAAATCCTGTGCATCTCATGAATTTATTTATCAAATCCAGCTTTAATTGACACCTCGTGGACTGGGCGGTGTAGGAGGTGAAACTGTGCGAATGCCAAGCAACAGCTGTGCTAGGTGAACAAACAAAATGACTTTCACCGTGCAGCTGGAGGACAGAACTGACACTGGTCATGCAATTAAAACACTCCCCAAGCAAACTGAAGGAAACATGATCAACACAATCCAGAAAAAAAAGTGAGGTCAAAAAGAAGCAATCGAACTTGGGTATGCATCCTGAATAATTTCATGGGTGGATAGCTGCTAATTACTTCTGAGTGAGTGTGTTGCTGGAAGGTCCAAGATACAGTTTTTGGTTTCACGCGCCCAGGTTTCGTTGTCACCTCTCCAACACAATCAGGAAGAAGTACATTTATATTTAAGCTACTAGTCTTGAAGAAATACTTTTAAGCAAGAAACTCAGCAGCCACTAGACCTTGGTAACTCTTTTCTCCAGCAAAAATAATGTGTGTAACAACTGATCAGAGTATTATACCTCACTAACCTCGACAACAAACCTGAAAACATGGCTATATACCACATAGGGCTGAGGAATATAAAGCTCATTCCAGAATTGGAAAAAAATTTACATCCCACCCATCAAATTTCAAATAATTCATGTACAAAACACTAAAACATGCAGTTGTTGTGTAAATTTACCAGTCCTGAGACCAAATCTAAAAACAAACAAAAAAAAAACAATAGGAGAAATGAATATTTGAAAATATTTTTGAAAATATCAAACAATTCTGGAGTTCCCCCTAAAATGCCATTTTTCTCTTGTCCCACCCCCTGATGACCAAAGTGAATCTCAAGCAAAACAGTTAAAACTGAATTTCAATCTCCTTTTTTGTTATTTTTTTTCCATTGATGTCGCTTGCATTTTTTTAAATCAACATAATATTTTAAATAACAATTATTATACATGAACGTGTGTGCCCCAACAACCCTGTTAACATAACCTTTTTAGCTGGTAGAAGAAGAAATAAGTGAATAACATGAAACGCTGGCATTAACATCATCTCTTCTATTTTTCATATTTTATTAACACTGTCAGCCTTGATTGAATCTCACTCTACCTCATGCAACCTTGTTATGCATATTATCGGGATAAGACAAATTCTTTTTGCTTTTTTCCCCCCCATCAGTAAGTTTGTCCTCTTGGTCAGCAGTAACAGCTAGCTAAAGATCTAGCTTCTACTCCTGAGAAAAAACTAACATTAGCATGGATTAGCAACACTGTTACTGTGATTAGAGTAGGGTTAGCAAACAACAAATTAAACATAGAATAAAAATGGTACCATTGATGTGTAAGCTGAGCCAGTCAAGACTTGGATAGTTTATTACCTATTATTGATGAATATGGAGCACAAAACTGTAAAAGAGAAGGTTTATTTTTCAAAAATTTTGAAGCCCAAATGGCCTCCAATTCTGGAATGAGCCATAATTATTTTAAGATCATGAGAAAACCCTTTAAAAGAAGAACAGGCAGAAGAACGGTGACGCTACTGACGTGTTGCATTTCAAAGCAGCTGAAATGGTGACGTGCATCCCCAAGCTGCCATTGTTGTCAAGTATTTAAACCAACCTCAGAACAACAGAAAACAGCCACAGTGTGTATCAGAAAGCAGCGAGGCCACTTACCAGCAATGGGGGTGGGTGCAGGGACAACCCTCCCTGGGCGTTGGGAGCCATAGGGCTGTCCCCCAGCTGTGGAGGCAGAAACCGGGCGCTTCAGGCCTCGGCTCAACCTCCTGAATAGAGGGTGGGCATTGTCCAGCTCATGTAGTGGTAGTGTCCGTGGTCTAAAGTGCCTCCATCGGCACGACTTTATATTCAACAGTATCTGACTGAGGTCCGTGGAAGAGGGAGAGGATGGGGAAAGAGAGGAGTTGAAGGAGGAGGAACTTCTGTCCGAGGTATTTGTTTCTGAGGTACTGGCAAACTTGTCTGTGGCCGGCGAGCGTGAAGTAGTTGTAGGAGGAGGGGAAGAGGGGGAAAGAGGCAGGTCGAGCATTTCTGCATCCAGTCCGTGGAAAATGTTGTCATAGTCCGTGTATGCCCTGTCCAGCAACACCCTGAGAGATGAAGAGAAAGTCAGGTCATGTGCTCAGACACTGGGACTCATTTGCCAAAAAAGGGAAAACAAATTTTAACAAAAAAGCTTTTTACTCAAGCTTTTAAGGCCCTTCTCTTACAGGTCCATGTACTAGGACTGCCATCATCCATTATTATGAAACAGTAGGGTCATTCCATCTCTAACCATCAAATTTATGCTCAAGAAGCTCCAATTTATCAGAGTTTAACAGCATAAAATATGGATATTTACTGTGATGCTTGTAAAAACATCTTGCCAAGAGATTTATTTAAAAAAAAAAAAAAAAAAAAAGCCTATAGACTCACTTGGCATACTTTTCTATGCATTGAAATTTGGGGCTATGTTTGAATCACAATATTTCACTGCAACTCACCGATAATCCGAGAGCATCTGATCTATTTGTATAACTTCATAGATTCTGAATCAATGACATGATGAGAATTAACTGAAAATCTCAGGGTTTTATCTTCAATAGTTCCTAAGATGTTTTCATCAGAGCTTACAAATTCAAAATGCGAAAACAGGTTTCTTTAAATCATTTTTAAATATTATAATATACTTTAAATATCCATAGTTTGTGATAAGAATTAAAGTTTCCAAGCAAATCCGAGATGGTTGAGCAGACAGCCCCTGATGATGTGAAAACAGGCAATGCCAGAATTTAAGCAGTTCTTGTTGAACTGTTGGGGAGCAAAAGTTTCACAAGCCAGTAACAAAATATATTTACTCAAGATTTTTCCTACATGCAGGATGGCCCATTCTGAGCCAGGAAAAACCCTGGATTGTTGATCACATTGTTCTCAAAGCAAAGTACTGGCACACACACAATATGAAAACCAGGAGTTTAACCGACCTGCCGCCTCGTCCCACGCGGCGTCGAGCCATGCCCAGGCATCGCTTCGGCATGGTGAGTGTTGTGAGACTGTAGCGAAAGCGAGCTTCTGCCAAACCGCCCTCCCAGGGACCACACCACGGCCAGCTACCCACCCGATCCTGACGAGCCTGGACACAGACACAACAATGAAAATCCCCTTTTTCACTGCTATTCTCAGGGTGCAATATGTCTGACTGCTGCAATCCGTAACTGGTTGATTTAGTGGCTGAGGAACTGACACTCAATCTCACTGTAGAGTGAAACCAAAGCCCCAAGAATCGACTTAAACTTGTAAAATACCGTGTAAGGGTCTAATTCTAAATATTATATAAATTGATTTCTCCAGCTTGACAATGATTTAATAGCAAAAACTAATTTAAACTTAATGATTATCTATTATGCTTTGGTCTCACAATCAGTGTAATTAAGATGACAGAGATTTATTCCCATTTTAACAAGCAAGCAAAGACCATTAACTATGTTGGTGGGCGAGATTTTTGACTTTAGCACTACTGGACTGCATCAGGGGACCTATTTTTTAAGATCTGCATGTCTTCAAGGCAATATATATGTTCCTTTAATACATCACTATAATCGTGATTTATTACAGAACATGAGCCTCTAATTTGCTACAAACTCTGTGGATGTCCAAAAGGTTGTGTTCCTTACAGCATAGTACTGGCAGCCGGCCTTCCTGCGAAAGGCATAGGCACCATCTGGATCGTTCTCCTCCTCTGCTTCTGAAGAGCCTGAGTGCAGCTGTGGACAGAAGAGGTCAGAGGTCAGGGGAAGGTTGGTGAAAGTGCAGAATTTATAGTAGTGAAGCCAGAGTTTCTGCTTTTAATATCATTTTTCACCATGTGCTTTTGCAATTTTGAGCAGATTGGTCAGCACAAAGGGCAGAGCGCAGTGACAGCAGTAGAAATCATTGTCTGTTAAATCACTCCACTAGTGGAGGTGTGGAGAAGGTTGAAACTGCAGTGCTGAGTGGCTGCCAAATGGTGAAGACACACTGTAACAGAGGAGAAGAGTCTAACTATGGACTCTTTGTTGGCTGAGCACTGTGAGCGGGGAGGGAGTGTAGACCTGAATGACAGAGCTCAAATAGGAGGGAGCTGTTTACATTCTAGTCTTGAATGGAAGTGTCAGAGTTCTGAATTTTATGCGGGCAGCAACTGGAAGCCAGTGAAGTGATCTGAACAGCAGGGTGATATGAGCCATTTTTGGCTGGTTGAAAACTACATGTGCTGCTATATCATTTTAGCAGTTCAACTTTCCTTGTCTCACTAATTTACAGAGAAGTGCAGTGGACTTTCCTACCCTTCCTGTTGTGCAGAAATCCAACCTGCTCAGCAAGCTGTTTTTTTGTTTTTTTTTTTAGTTAGGTAGCCAAGTAACCTTATCAGCACATGATAGCTGTTGCCACTTAAAAAACTGAATTTAAGAAATCCATTTAGAGGAAATAATGAAAAAGGCAAGACACAAAAACACTCATCTATAGGAACAAACAGTATTACAGGCAGAATTCACTTCAACACACCCAGAAAAAAAACATCTAAAAATAGATTTCATTTGACAAACTGTTAATTTTTGGCAGTTTGAGTTTGCTTGGCTCTGCATGAATGACCTCCTGTGTTTGTTTAGCGTGCATGTACCTGGGAGAAGGACTCGTCATCCGAGCTGGGGAAGTCATATTGGTTCAGGTCCTTGGCGTTGAAGACAACAGGACCTGGATGGTGAGGGGTGCCTGACGAAAGAGGGAGCACCTTCTGCTTCTTCTCGTACTTCCTCTTCTGCCGGGGAACTTCCGTCTTCTCGGGCTAGAAGGAGAGAGGAGATATTAAGACACTGCAGCACACCTTCAGAGACAGCTGTCCTAGGCCAATCCTTAATCTTGCGCAGTACTCTTCTTAAAACATCCAGAATATTACCTTTTCAAAATGGCCTATTTTCACTTAAATTTCTTGTATTTTAAGCAGGTTAGTGTCTAAAATGTGTGTGTATTGTGGTTAAAAATGCACATTAACTTCTACTATACCCAAACAAAATTTTAATAGAACACAAACATACAATTGTGAATGAAAACTTTGAATTTTGCCCAGAAATTACTTCAATTTATGTGCAATCAGATATTTATAGATTACATTACATTTTGCAAATACCATCACAGTTTAGTTCCACATAGAAGGCCTCACCTTGGACTTGTAGTCTTTGAGGTCCATGTGGTCCTGGTGTCGGTACTGGTTAGTTAGTGGGACCAGGGGAATGATCTGCGGCCTGACCAGCGCCCGTTCAGCCAGAACCTCTGCCATCACCTCACCACCAAAGTCTGACATGACATTTCTAGTGAAAAAAAAAAAAGAAGCACAGGAGATTCGTTGACGAAAAAGGGTCGTAAAAACACAGACGGATCAACTGTCTCCACATTTCAGATTCTTGAATTTTGCACAGTACTTTCTGTCCTCGAATGACAACAGTGGAAAAAGGTGTCAAAAAGCAAAGCGTCCTACAAAAAAGGAGCTTCAACTTTTCTTTTATCACAATTTAACACGCTCTCATAGTCGCTCACCTTTCTCCTTTACAGTGTCACCCTCCATGTCAGCCTGCTATCAAGCCATTTTATTTCTCAACTAATGCATTATTTGTGCAGGCTTACCTCTTCTCGAAAATCTCCAGTGTGAGGTGCAGCAGCTCTCTCTTGCTCTTTTCCCTCCTCTTGATCATTTCCAGGATGGTGACGGCTCGGCTGAGATCCCGACGGAGCTTCAGCATCTTCTCATAGGACGCCTCGTCATTCTTACGATTCTGGGGGTTGAAGGAAAACAGAAAATAAAACAGCAATACTTATTAACAACAAGTGACATGAAGTATAACTTTAGCACCTGAGCGTTGTGAGCTCCATGCTGATTTATAATTATAACTGTGCCATTTGCAATTAAAATAACTTTCAATTACATTTCAATTATGTTAACTAAAAGCTGAAATCAACATCTGGACATTTTTTTGAACAGTTATAAAGTTGCTTGGAAAAAACACAAAAACAGGTTTGAAGATGATAAAGGTAACATTCTTTCAATGACCGCTTGGTAGCATATACATCCTTCAAATGAGGGTTGAGAGCAAACTATAGTCTCATGAAGTCACGATTCTCCACAGTATTCAGCTCTTAAACATCATTAAATTAGAAAAATAACGAGCTAGAATTGCTGTCAAATTAAAACTATTTTAAATAAGCACAATGTCATCACAATTTAATCCCTGCTGTGGGTTAGAAGTGTAGTTTATGATCTTTTTTTAATTAAGTTCATGCAGTGATCCATCCCCAGCATTTCTGTTATTCATCAGTTCAAAGAGAAGCACAGTTTGTGGAGCAGACAGAACAATTTAAAAGCAGACTAGATCGCACACTTCACTCTTTGGGGACAGACAGCATTAGTAAAAGCTGCACCAACTGTCTGACACCACGTTTCACCGGCAGTCTGCCACTGAATTCAGGTGCTAGTAGAGCCCGACACATTCTTCTTTTGTCAGTCAGTCACATTGAGGTACAGAGAAGTCTAAATCACAGGTTTGGCATGTCTACTGTTAACAGTACAACAAAACAGATCTAGCTAATCTGACCATGTCTGACAAAAGACAATGACACAGTGAAATTTAATCACTGTGTGAAATTTATGGAGGAAACCGGCCAACCATGGCGAGATATTTCCTGCAACAGTGCAATACACTGGCTAACAGAACACACAGATATATACATTTTCACACAAAGAATCTCTAAATCCCACAACAATCCCCGCATCAGAGCAAACCAAATTGAAAATCTATCAATACTCAACCGACAAATTCCACTTAATAAAAGAAACAATGTGCAAGGATCTGAATGTTTAGAAGAAAACCTTTTGTGTTGAAAAAAACACCCAGGACTTTTAACTGCAGAGGGATGGATCTGGTATAAACAGCAGTCACATGCAAACTACCTAGAAAGAGCGAGACTACTCACCTTCCTAGTTTGCATCTTTTCGGTGCGCCGTCGGAAGGCCACGTAGGGGTCACTGGTGCTGGAGCCGTCTCGTTTCTCCTGCTTGACGTTGGGGATCAGAGAGTTGGCTTTGCTGTTTTTCCTCTTGCGGCTCCAGTAGTCGAAGACCTCCTTGATGAGCTCGTCGTCCTCCTTCAGCAGCAGTTTGGCCTCAGGAAGACTCACAAGCTAAGAGGTATTGACAGGAGATGCATTTTGATGAATAAGATCAGAAGCTACACAGCAGTGAGGGTGCCAAATGTGTTAACAAGGCCTTTAGTGCTGATGCTATCTTACGAAAAACAGTTTCAAAGTTGTGTTACCAAATTATTACGTAGAATCGTCGCTTCTGAAATGTTGGGTTTCACTTTTTGTAACAAAGCTCACTGTGTGTTGATGTGTAGGCTATTTTCATGGGCCTTTAATTACAGCTGACTGTGTTTGGAGGCAGATGGAGACAAACGGCGCTGACCTGCTGTCCACTGCCTTTCTCCAGCCGGTCAATCATCTCCTCAAACTGCAGGAAGCTGATCTCCATCTTCTTTTTCAGCTTGATGACAAAGGCCTCATCGTCTGAGTCCAGGTCGTAGTCTGGCTGCTCTGTGTCCAAGCTGAAAGCTGCAGGCGAAAGGTAAAATTCATAAGTAAAAGGCACCGCAGGCAGCATTAAGAAACATATAGCCAGTTTCTAGTCAAGTTCACATGACCTCACAGTCAATTTGAAACACCAGAGTCTGACTTTTAGTGATCTGAGTATTGCGAGAACCACAACAAGCTTTTATCCATGAAACAAAAGCAGAAAGCACATTTTCTATTAGCTGACAGCAACCTAAGGCTACTGTGTTGTGATGATTTTAAATGCAGATGCTTGTGTTTCAATGACCGTCAAACGTACTCTGTAGCTGAAGTGGCATTCAGTAGTCAATTATTACATTAACCAGAAACTTCTTTAGAATTTCAAAGCAGAAAGTAGTAAAAATTCAGAGATTCAATGTTTTTTCGTTTAAATAGTTTTTGGTCTCTTTCTCATCTATGAACCGAATCTCTTTGGGGTTGAGGACAGGATAAGGACTTTCAGGATGTCACGTTGGGCTTTGGGAAACATCGATTACAATTTTCCACCATTTTCTGACATGTATGGACCAAACAACCAATCGATTAACTGAGAGAATAACTGGCAGGTTAATCGTCAGAGAAAATAATTGTTAGCTATAGCCCTAAAGCTAGAATGAGACAGTCAGATGAGCAAAAACAACAGAGAGAGAGTATGCTGAAATTTCAAAATCCAACATACATCGTCTTAGTAACACTGTGTCCACCACAGAGGCACAGTTACATGTACCCAACAGCCCATATTTAGAACTGTTCATTAAATTATTCATACTTTATGTATGACTATTTTAAAGGAGTTTTCATCACTGCCTTTGGATCAAAATGCAGCCTGGCACAGGAAAGGGAATTTGTCAAACAGAACAACAGAACATTAAATGTGTAGCTGTTAACACCAGATGACGCTGATCAAATTGTTTAAATACTACGAAC
This sequence comes from Amphiprion ocellaris, assembly GCF_022539595.1. NCBI lineage: Eukaryota > Metazoa > Chordata > Actinopteri > Pomacentridae > Amphiprion > Amphiprion ocellaris. The sequence continues at coordinate 30,809,935 of NC_072775.1, forward strand.
AACAAAACAGATTAATCATATGAAGTGATTACATGTGCATTTAAATTTGTTGTTGGTCAAACTCAAAATGTAAATGATGTTCATCCTTTTGTGATATAGCCACAGTATTATCACTGGACAAAGCAGATGGTCCAAACAAGTGATGCCTGATTGTAGAAACACACAATCATGACAACCCGCAACAACGTACAACAGCTCTGATCCAAATAAAACACTGACTGCAGTATTGAGGCAACAGAAAGCTGAGGGAAACAGTTCCCTCTATAAAGCCTGACCTGGATGTCTGAGAATCTATTGTTACGCAGTTTGGGATGAATACTGTTTGAATGGTGCAGGAGTACAAAAGGGATTTTTTGCAGGCTACAGAAACCGCCTACGCTTCAACTTAACATGCAGACAACATGGACGTGTTCCCAAACGCTTATGACGGAGCCCCGCTGAACCACCTCAGAGTAAAAATGTTCGTTTGAAAAGAACTACACGTAAAATAACTCAGTGCACCTGAACCTGTGATGTTAGAGTCCAGGCATAAACATACCAAAAACATGCTGCAGCTCCTCTCCTCAATTGCCAACACAGGACGAACAGCACACAGTTAATGAGAATAAATGAGCGCTTTAAGAATACAGTTCGACCAGCAGCTGTTGGACATGATGGTTGGGGAGGCGCTGGATGATAATTTAAGGCTTAATTGCACCAGATTTGCCCTTTTCAGACAACTGGAAGGAATGACTGGAACTAATGAGCAGTAAAGATTATCTGGGTGTTTGTTGTGGAGTGTTTATACAGGAAATTGCGCCCATCTCTCCCACACTTTTTTCAGTTAAGGCATTAATTGCCATTTAAACATTAGTGCCACTTAATCCATTTCCATTCTCGATAACAATGCTGCCCAAGTTGACCCCCGCAACACGGATCAGATTCACATCAATGTGTTGGCCTCAAGGGCGAGACTGACCCAACACCAGAGAATTTAATGCAGTCTACATTAATGTGTATTTGAAAGCTAATAATGCAAACACGTCAGTAAAGTTTCCTGACAATCTGGTGTGAACATATTCCTGACTTAACCAAGACAGTCCTGTCCAATCATGTCAAATTAATTTAAATCAACACACTTCCTGTCTAACGCTAATCAACAGCCTGAAAACTCACAGCCAGTGGCGCTTATGTTTTAATTCAGCAGTGGTGTGTCTCAAAGCAAGAACGCTGCCATGTTTGCCGAAATCAAATTAAGCTAGCTGCCATCAACCGTGCACAGCTACTGTACTTGCAATTATTGAAGAAACAATATCCAAGTCAAACACGCAGGTTTGCTGCTTCACCTATAAAATGAGAACAACGGTTTAGATTTAATTAAAGCAAGTCGCTTTGATCTTGAGATGCCAATTGAGTACGACAGATGGGACATATGGTTATTGACGAGGGCAAAACTGCAAGCTCGCTCTCCGTTTCTCATTTTAAAATTCAGCATCTTTGTGCACCAAGTAAAATCACAGGAGGTTTACAGACAAAACAACACAGATGAAACAAGACAACATACTGTATTTGTAGGGTTTTAGATATTTTGGTACAAACACTACACCTTCAAGAGCTAAAAAGGATCTAAGCTGAATTTTTCACACGTTTCAGTCTAGACCTCTGAGAAAACCCTGAAATTAGTCCGACAGCAGTTTGACAGGACAAAACATCTGCCATTTCAGCTTTCAACTGATAACAGTGTCTGTGTTTAGGGTACAGCAAATTGCTTTTCTTTGAGAAACAATCGTGGCAACTACTTGTGACACACACCAGGTTACTGAACTAAGCAATCTAGCAAACTCATTTCCTTTGATATCATTACTGAACTAGGCCATCTGACAAACTCATTTACTCTGACAAACACAACAACTCAGTAAAAGCTCAGAGAACATGTGCTTAAAGCCAGTAAATGGACAAATAGCGGTCAGAAACAAGACGTGTCCTTCACAACCTGTGAGCCTGTGAGTTACTGAACGGGATCATTTTATAACCTTTTATGTGACAATCAACGTTCCGTATCCAGGAAACCTCAGCATTGACTGTTTCACTTTTATACAGCTTGGGCTTAAATATCAGCTAAGGTCATCTTTTCTGTTAGTCATAGGACACAAACTCTTAATATAGCCCAAGAGTTAATATAATCAAATGATACAAGTCTGAAGCGACTATTTTCAAAAGAAAAAAAACAAAAAAAAAAAAAAAAATCAAGTGCACTGATCTGAAATCCTCTACTCATTACTGTGTGCAATTTTGGTCAACAGCTCCCGAGTGTCATTTAAAGCATACAAAATAATTGAGGGGAACACTATTATAGCCCAAGGAGCACAGCCGAGGTCCCCAATCTGCTACATCACGCTCATCTTCTCCGCTTTCTGCATCACATATTTTGCCATTAGAAAAGCCTCACTTACGCTGTATGTGAATTAGCTGCTTTGGCATCTTGTAGTCCCCAGGGTAGAGGGAGTCGTAGTAGGTGATGTTGCTCTCCGCCTCGGGGACTGGGATGACCATGTTGTCCCGCTTCTCGCCATAGACCTGCTGTGCCGAGATGGCCCGCTGGAGATGGTGTTCCTACAGATACATAGATGGAGGTGAGACAAATGGACCGCAAAGCATGGTTGTAGTCTTTTCAAAAGCATCAGGCTCACATGAAGCCAGCATACAAGATAAAAAAAGATGCATTTCCTGAAGCGGAGATAAAAGCAATAAAAAAAAAAAAAAAAAAAAAGATTTTAGAACCAGTGTAATACAGTATGATATTCCCTAGGTGAGTGCATTTTGCCATTAATAAAAAAGATACTGAGTTTTACAAATTCTCCAAGAATTGAAGCGACCTAAAACTGTATAAACCATCCTGGCATACAAATAAGACCAATATTGGCTCACTGTAAACACATCAGTATCACTGTGTTGGCTGAAGTTCAGATGAAGAACATGTGCAGATTTCATTAATCTAACACATTCTGCATTTTTAGTTGAGCTTTGTATGTATTCTGGTCACAATTTGAGAAGAAAATTATCTTTGAGATCCCTATAAAGGCAACTTAGAGAGGAATATACAGGAATGGTAATCAAGAATTGGATCCAAACCAGTTCCAAACTCTGTTCTCCATCAGAATAAAACGTCTCTGAGCTTTTCCATTCTTTTTATCAACACCAGTATATTTTTCCTACAGATGTGCACATCAAAGCAATGATGTCAAACCCCTCTACAGTTAAATGTAGTTACAACAGCGGACATTTTCTACACCTGAGACACATGTACATCATTTGCTTCTGCTGTAAATACACTGTGTTCAGACTGGGAAATAATAAAACAGTTGGGTCAATATCAAAAACCTTTCAAGATCCAGGTGTATTTCCTCACACGCAAAAAACTGATCAGGAATCAATAATGAATGGGACCAATTAGCAGATAATGGCATCGGAATCAATACGATTGTGTCAATTCCCATCGCTGCTTGTCAGCCACCAGGGCGCGAATGAGACAATAATTGTTGAGGGTGAATGAAACGGCTTATGCCCATCAGTTAATGCAAGCATGACTTACCTAAAGCTACACTTCATTTAAAAGATTTAGTTCATATGGAACCTCTAAAGAGCAAAGCAGCAAAGGATGAACCCTGCAACAAACTAAGCAATCCATGACAACAGCTTACAACTTAAGCAACATCTGCAACAAAGTAAAACAACACCAAGCTAAAACACGTCTGGTATACTTCATCGATGATTCATGCAGATGTTAAGTTTGTAAACATTCAAACTGAGATGCAGGAGGCAACTGACGAACATTTGGCATCAAGATCTTATGACTCGCTCTGAAAAAACACCACGTAGAGGAAACACACAGGACTGATAGTAAAAACAGAGCGAGTTTGAACAATTCTCCCTATTATCATGTAGTCAGTGAAGCCAATCTCTCTGCACATCTGCTGTCAATAACCAGTAATTTGGCCAATTTTACCAGAAAGACAAAAAACGTGAACAACCGTATTGTGAATTCAGCAGCATTAAAACAGAGCACATGTTATGACAGGTAGCAGGAGAGAAGGTGTCTAAATACACACAAAAGTAGTTGTGCAGCTAACAAATTAACTATATAATTGAAAAATCATCAATAATAAACTGACATTTACAGAGATTCAGAAGCATGCACCAAAAACAATCAGGCAGCAGTGAATCGTCTCACAGCTGGATGCTTTCAGATGAGCAGGTTAAACATGGATCAGACTGTACCGTGTGCTTGTCAGGATTGTCAACTGGAAATGATTACAACCAGGCTAATTAACTCCTGATAATATTCCTTAATGTCAGAAGTAAAAACAACCAAAAACAATCGATTTCCACGTGCTAAGTCGATAATCAATCTGTCAGTCATCAAGAAACTGAAAGACAACCAAATTAGAAACACCTGACACCATCCTCCAAGGTACACTTTTGAACGATGAATCTATCAGTTTGTAGGCTTAAATTTCAATAAATGCAAGAAATTCCTGGCTGGTCTTTGAATGAGAAGTAGGATCTGGGCAGGAATCTAAGCTGCCACCCAATCACTATCATTTACGGAGCATAAACAATGAGGGGAAACTTGACACCGTTTTTGCCTCCAACATTTTGTCATTTAGCCGTATCTACCTGCCACCAGCGACACGAGAGCCTGCTGTTGCCAAGCTTGCTGAGGGGGAATATGCTGGAAGGCAGGCAGACAGGCTGCAGGGCTGACTAACCGGTTTGCTGGCGGGCTGTTTGTCTGAACAGTCCCAGTCAGTCGTAGTAGTAGACCCCTTTGGCCCAAATCTGGGCATTGAGCCACTGGCAGGCAGTCTGTCAACAAGGCAGCATGCTGCCGGCCTCGTACAGCAGCTCTCTGGAGAGAAGGTGTGTGTTTATTGTTTTCCCTGCGGCTGTCAGACACACAAGGGTAGCGGGGAGGAGGCGGCGACATGGGGAGGATATTTATGCCTGGGGAAGCTAGACAGTGAGTGAATGAGTCAGAAAGAAAGCGAATGTGTGCATATGTGAGCTTAACAGAACAAATGCAGCACTGTGAGAGCGCCACTGGTCCGTTATGAAAATCAACCGACTCTACCTCATGCCAAAACAATCACTAGTAAGTCAGTCATGGCACAGTTACTGTTACAGGGAGGAAGTATCGAACAGCTGCATTCACATTCATCCCTTACAGTCAGCACTGTAAAACAGAAGGCCGTATCAATATGATTCTAAACTTAACAAAATTTGACACCTGCAGCTGTTCCCCTGGTCAAATGAATTTATATTCATATGCAGTCAGACTCCTGACTGAAAGTGTCTCTCCTCTCGTATGCCAACATATGTATGCAGAATAAACTTTACAATCCATGGCTACAAATAACAAATATTTGTGGTTATCTTCTTTCTTCAGTTGCGTAAATTTTAAAATACATTAAATGCATGAATACATTGATAGAATTTATACGATAAAATCTAATGTATTTCTATAATCTTGCTGTAAATTATACCTCTTTCACTACCAGCTGCACAGCATTCTGGTTTTTCTACCAGTCTTTAGAAATTTAGAAAGAGGGAAATACATCTGGATAAGCCACTCAACTACCCATTATAGGGTATTAATCTTTAAAATGAGAGGTTTTGCTTTTATCAATATATAGGTGCAATTTCTGAACAATTAACAGTTTACAAGCCATATTAATATTATAATATCCTAGAGGCTTTACTGCTTAGTGTTTCACATCAACTAGAGTTTGTCTTAATGTAAGCTTACATGATGGCAAGGAGAAAAGGATGACAGCCTACAAGAAGATGAACATAAGGAGGGCAAACTGCTTTCACTGTGTTCAATCAGTTAAGCGTGAAGCTTCTGTGAAAGACGCAAAGCAACGATGAACACAGCAGAAAACCAATTTTCTCTACGCAAGTAAGCAAGCTTTTCAATGCTAAATGCTTTTTAAACCAGAAGCCTTGACATTGTCACCGAGACCTTGAAGAAGCAAAGCCATGTTCTACCGCATTCAGTGCATTCTATACCGTTCCATATGGTCATGTATTATTTCATACAAAACACAACAGCTGACAAGAATGCCTCCAAGTTTCTACCACTGCCATGGTAATTGATGCAGCTTTTGTTGCTTAATTTATTATTCATGCACTTCCACAAAAATGCAAAATAGCCTATGAAAACGTGACACACACAAAAACGAGAATCCAACATTATTAATTCCACAGGTGATCACACAACTGGCTTTCAAGTCACAACTAAGCTAGCTTGATGTTGAAAATGACCAAAATTTCCAAAGATATCTCCAAAAAGCTCAGAGCCAGACACACCAAAGGAAACTGGCATATCAAAAACCTCCGAAAATCACCTGAAAATTGTGAGTAACAGCTTAGTCTTTCTGTCTGCCTCCAATTTGTATGGACTGACTTAGCAAACTGTGCATCATAACTACTTCTACACAATATAAAACAATCACACTGAATTTCATCCCTGTTACTAGCAAAATGTAACTAGTGCTCATGGCTACAGTAACTTTGCAATAAAAACAAAATTTAGGATACCAGGAAAGTAAACTTTATAATTTTCAATCTTCACGATATCATCATGATATTTGCATTCTTTCCTGCCATCTTCAGTCTACTGTATTAAATCCATATTATTGTTTCCAACAGCACTGTGTTAATCGACACCATTTGGAATTTTGGGAACAACAATATCCTATACAGCCTGTGCTACACCTCAGGCAAGAGCTTATATTTTACATTTACTGCGCCATGTGGTCCTGCGATCTGTTCTGAGATGCAGCTACACCCTAAGCCACAGAAGCTGCTGAGGACGAGCCTTTCAGTTTTATTCTCGGCGCTTCCCCAAGGCGCCTGCATTCAAAACTGCAAACCTTAACACGTTCAACCTGTCTGTAGCATTTGCTCTGACCTCCTGTGTGCTGGTACACTTGCGTAACCTTCATGTTCTCATGCAATTCCCACTGAGTCATTCCCCCAACGAAGGCCTAAACCTCCCTCCACGTCAACTTGCTCCGGCCTTTTCCCACAATGAGGGAGAAACTCATAAAACCAAACAGCCTCGAGCAAAAAGCACGTCAGCTGCCAAACCTAATCAAGCAATGTGTTTGTTTACTTTCCCGGGCCGTGGCCATTTGCCTGACAATAAATAGATTCAGATTGAGGTGAACAGTCAAACGCAGAGCACTGAGCTGACACCCTCACACACTTGTACTTTTGCTTTCTCACATATACACACCAGTCCAGAAATAGCCTTCTAAAATGACCACATCGATCACTGTCAGGTCTGCTGAGCCAGCCAGAGCCTCCCCCACCTTCTCCAGTCTCGCCTCTGACGGCTACTGTCCCAGACACTGTAAATGCCACTTAATGTGATGGACAGCCGCAGGAGATAGTCTAGTGGGGCTGTCGAGGGATGCACAGCTACAGTACAAAAGTAGTTTTATGCACTGCATGGGAGTGGGCGATTTTTGTAACACCCAGTTTAAGTGAAGTGGGAAATTAACGGAAGCCATCAGACTGTGCTTTTGGCCGTGCTCAGTAGATTCAAACTCTGCCAGGCAGTTTGTAAAGTCACACACTGTGAATTGAGCAACTTTCCATTCCACAAATTAGTATTGCTGGGAAAATAAGATTGAGGCAAAGTAAGTTTTTCTAACTTGAGTGTAGGCCCACAGTTGTACAATAACACAGTAAAACCAATTTATCACAAAATGGGAACACATATGCTCCTCCGTCTATGCGCCACAGACTGAAAAATCCTCCAGTTCACTGGTCAGTTTCAGGAGTTGGTCCAACTGAGGCTTGCCGTGCTGGCAGACTTCTATGGAGTTGTACGGACAAAACTGCCTGGAGGGTGGTGTTAATTTCCCCACACTGCCCACAATCACATCAATACAACAATGTCAACAGTAAAAGGAAAAGTGAGAAACGGCTGACACAGGCTACTTTCAATTTCACGCATGCAGGCTGCACAGACTTTGGACAGGTGACATGGCCCACATTCCCACCCAGCAAGGTCACGCAGTGAGAAACTGGTGGCCCGCCAGAATGTGTGTCTGTTGGTGTGTGTTTAAGTACAAGAACTGTGTCTGGCAAAGAGACAAACACAACAGATGCCTGTGGGTTCCCACCAGGGCCGCAGACACTGACCTCACTTTCACCCAAATGTAAACACAAGACAAAGTGTCTGGCCCAAAACAAACAAGCCACACGTGCTGCAGGAATTTTAGCAATGACGGCTCTTTAGTCAAGCCACGCAACATATGCACAGCCTGTAAATTACAAAACCACATGTTGGACTGAGATATGACAATCGAAAGACAAGTCAAACAGTTACAGAGAAAGTAAATCTTTTGCACACTAAATGGTTCAGTGAGCAGAGACAAACACAGTGGAGCAAAGAGCTTAAACCTACAAGTTGCACTGAGCTGAACAGCTCCCTGTTAAAAGCTTTCTATTAGAGAGAGTCAGGAAGTGCAGCGACACCACAACATTAACCATGCAGACCACTCAGCGCTGAGTGGGTTGTCAGTGTGGTCATGGTGGTGGCAAGTGAAACATGAAAAGCTGGTGTTTTCTTAGAACACTTTCAGAATTGTGCTGAAAATCAATTCTGAGCTTTCACTTAGTGGGTCAAACCATGTCCAGAAAGGTCAGGCGCTATTCCCACTGTAGATCAATGACTTTCCCAAGAGAGTGCCCCCCGCCCCCTCAAAAAACACTCACATTTACACTACAACTTAGTTCAAATGGTATCAGCTACAATATCTACTAGCACTGATTCAAAATACATTTCCATCTCAAGTCTGACACAGGAATTCATAACAGACAGCTCCAAACACTAAGCGGTTGGCACACAGCAGGCCTTGGCCTACCTCTTATAATAATATGACTGTTACATAACCGAGCACTCCAGCTGAGCGGAGCAGACTTTGAAGTGACAGCAACCCCCCTACTTCCCACCGCCCTGGTCTCCTCCAGAGCGCCACGTGCCGCTGGTCTGCCAGCCTGCTGTGCCATCTGACACACTGAACCCATGACACCCAGCCTCCACAAGGCTGGCTGCAACACACTTGCAGTGAATAATAAAAAGTATCCACTGCAGACGCCCGTAGTGATATTCCCCATTCACTTGCTCTTATATTTAAACATCAGTCGAGACTGCTGGGTCAGCTACAAAGCAGAATCCTTGGAGAAGCCGGTATGCTGCCTAATGGAAGCAGAATAAGGGCCTCACTGTGTCAGGCTGTTGTATAATAAATGACATGAAAAGAAGAGAAGAACAAGAAAATCCCCAAAGGTTGTATCTAGTTAACAAACACCCCCTACATCGTACAGAATCATCGCACCACTATGGGATAAAGGTGAAGTGGGAGGAAGATTTTGTTTCTGTACCTGCCTCGTCCATAAACCTCACAAAAAAAACACAATTTTCTCTGTCCAGATAAAAAGCCAGAGCACAAGAACTAGTTAAGAGTAGTCTTGTTTAGATTTTTAATTACAAAATGTGGCATTACCTGGACTATCCATTGTCAATACTTGGGAATCAGAATGCTTAGAGAAAAACAGCTTTCATTAAAAAAAAAATACTCAGTGTAAAGAAAACAAAGGTTATTATATTTAAAAAATCTCAGTTTAGCAGAAGATTAAACACCACCTGTGTGACAGCTACACAAACAGGATATTAAACTTAATGTTTATTAAGATAACTGAATGACAAACACTATATACACACAGCCTCTATAGAATAAACATGAGGGTCTGTATCCTAAGGAGACGAGTCCATGACATTAAGTAGTAACAGCAGAATGTACCTTCAACCAACACAATGCTGTGAGCAAATAAACATGCACAAATACATATATATTTTAATCCATTCAAGATGAGATTTCCCCCCATGCATGGCAGCAGTGTTGACATTTCTGTCTGCTAGTGGCACAGATGCCACATAATCTGAAACCACTAGCTCCCCCTTGCCCTGGTCCTCTGCAATTACGCCAACACAAGGCCCGATCCTGACAGACGAGACAAAATGTCGGAATTGCTGAAGTCACATGACTCCTTTGTACTCAGAAAATCACCTCACGCATAAACATGCCGGCAAAACCGGGCGATTTTATCCAATAACGCCTCGGTGGGTCCCCGCGTTACCCAAACATCCATCCGAGTCCCGCATATGCGCCGTTTGCGAAAGAAATCCGTCGTGTTTCTCCTGAGAAAATTGGCGGCCATTTTGTTAAAGCTTGCGCAGAAAAAAAAAGAGGGACGCCTGTGATCATGTAGAAAATAAAACAAAACGCATATTTTCACATTTTCTCAAACGGTTAAAGCATACCGATTCCTCTTCTTTCTCCATCCCCGTAGGCATCTGCGGCACTGCCCGGTTAATTGATGCATATTCGTGTAGGTCGGGTAAATCCTCACAACGGAAGACGGGTAGTGGCTTGGAAGCGTCCAGCGCCCGTGCCCGAAACGACAATTTACTCATTTTTCACAATTCGAGATGCAATATAAATCTATCCGATCTCCTAATATTCACAACGGTACCGAGTGGAGCTTTCATGGATGTTTCTGTGCGGTTAGTCTCTACTCTAACGTTCGAATGGTGGTAGCTTGTATTTAGGGCGTCGCCAACGGAGCCGGGGGAAGGCCCGGATCTTGGTCGCTCTCTCTCGGACTGTTTTTTTCCGACGCTCCGCTCCCTACCGTTGGTTCAGTGCGCCATGGACAACATGGCGGACATTTAAAACTCTTTTGCTCTGTTTCGCTCGGAGCGGTCCAACCCCCAGTTCGCGGACCGACCATTCCCACACGGTCCCGAGCGCTTGCGCGTTGCGGGGGTGGGGGGAAGGGGGCATTTCTTGCAAACTAACTCCTCTCCGCACATACACAATAAATTATTGAAATAAACACCGGGCACGGCCGAACTATACTCCGCCACAATTTGATCTGTTTTTTCTAAAGTGCAAATTAAGATGCATACATAAAAAAATAACAGTTAAATATAAAAAAAGTTAGATTTGTTATAATTGAGGGAAATTATTAAATTAAGTAAAATCAGATAAATAGTTACAATTTCTAAATACAAAACAAACAAAATCCACCTTTATATTTTTGCAGTATTGAAAGGCACGAAATATATAAAAAATTAATAATAAGTATACACTATAATATGTATATTTATTCTTGCTTTTATCTTTATTCTTGTATTTGCACATACATGTGTAAATATTATTTTTATTTATTTATTTTATGTATCTGTTTTCTATTGCTTATTTTTGCAATGACTTTAGTTTTTGTAGCTATTGTTTTGCAATTACTTTATATTCTGTAATGACTATTTTTTTGCAATTACTTTATTTTTTGTGATAATATTGACTGTTTTTGCAATGACATTTTTGTAATTACTATTTGTTGTAGTGAGCATTTTATTTTAAATACTTTATTTTGAGTGTTTAATTTTTCATCATGACTTTTCTTTGCAATTACTTTCTCTTTTGTAATGACTATTTTTTGCAATAGCTTTGTTCTCTCATTATGCTGCAAATCCAAAGAGCAGCTAAACTACCTTTCATTGTTGTTCAACACTAATAATAAAGATCTATTCTATCCTATTCTAAAAATCAACGACCATGTTTTCTCCCAAATCATAGCTCTTCAGTACAAATTAATTCTGTCCCATTACTTGAAAAAAGACAATGATTGTTAAAATAGGATTAATCAATATAGAATAACAGCCCTTAAATGCCTTAAAAAATCTCAAACTTTTGTTTTATCCCCTCCCATCTTAGCCTACACACAACACAAACAATACAATTCTACTCTTCTGATTGCCTTTATGTTTGTTTCTTTTATTCTTCGGTGGAAAACTACAAGAGCAAAACCTTAAATCAACTACAGGCTGACGCCTTAAATACCACAGAGGTAGCCATTCATGCTAATGGAGCTGAAAGCACTACTGAACCTCATCTATCGCAGGTGATCCTTCAACAAGCCAGTCTGAAAAAAAAAGTTTATTCCAGGTGAGGAGGCTTCACCATGTGAACAATGTCGCCCTCTTCTGGGCTGACTGGCAAAGGAACAAATCACCAACGTATGCTTGTATGTAGTAAAAAAAAAACATTGCATACACAGTTTCTCTCAATAGTTGCATCAAAAACACCACACACCATTATGATTTCCTACATTATTCAATATGGGTGAATCCAGCTGTGCCATACTCTTAATTCTGACCATGCTTATCTCAGTAAACTGGATTGTTTTTCTTCCAGGGTGCTGTAAGATTAGCAAACACATGGGTTTGGAGGTGATAGAGTGCCTATGTAGGGTCTGACTCCTAGAATGGCAATTTATCAACCTCACAATCATATTTTACAACCATTAAAACACCTTACCTGGTGCTGTTGATGACATTGTCTTTATCCAGGGTCCACCCAGGGAAAGTGGGGTTTTCTTTTCATTGCTAAATCCTTATACCGAGCCATGAGGACCTGTAGGCAAATTGACAAAAGCAACAAGTGCGTTCAGTCAAAACATCAGACTTGCTGGACCAGTGCATGAGATTCAAACAAGCAAAAAAATTGAATTCAACTCAGGGTATCCGCTCGGTAATTGAAAGCAGGTTTAGATGAAGTTTAGCTGGGCGGAGCAAAGACAAAACATTTGTCCACCACCTGACCATAATTGTCAGAAGAGCCACCTGGTCTGGCCAATGACCACACAGCTTGCTGTGTTTATGGAGAGTGTCAAAGAGTCCTGTGAATTCCTGTTCAGTGATTTTTATTTATTTTTTAAATCTAAAACCTCCCAACCATCTCACCAATATTAGTTGCATACAAAAGGTGTTTGTTTTTTCTCATGGGGGGATTTGATGCCAATTTAGCGACACGTTCTGGATGACGGTGAAGTTGATGTCATATAATCTGTTTTATTTCAAAAGCAGCTGTCATTACTTTGGCAATGTTAATGAAATAGCTAATTCCACCACCCTGGTCCAGTCTTAACTATCTCAGCAATGCTTACATGCTTTGCTATTTAAGTTTCAATACACATTCATGTTCCCCAGAGGCTGAATCCTCCTGTCTTTAAGAAATCCTGCTACCTTTCCTTGAACACAACCAAAACATGGACTTTTTTTTTTTTTTGTAAAATGTCCAATGAAATCTGGAACAGGTATTTAAGCTCCCCACAGGATAAACCCCGAAGACTTTCAGAATTTTTTTCATCTTCATCTGGAACCACTGGCAAAACGAAGCTTTTAATTATCCAGCGAAACATCTTAGCATCTACTACAAGCTGACATTCACAAGGTTGACCACTCCACTTCATTCTAGTGCTGTTACCGGTTTTGCTTTATTTGAAGATTAATTTAAGGCATTTCTGTCTTTAATGAACAGAAAACAGTGACAGGGCAGACAGGAAATATGGTGAGGAAGTGGAGTAGATGAAGACAGAGACCATGCCAGAATTTTATTGTGACATTGCAGTGCAGTATTACACGATTTAGCTCCCAGGTCAACTTCAGACTTTTAAAATTACTGGTTTTGAATGAAATATATGGAAAACTATAGGATGGACTGCTATGAAATTTGTTAAAGAATGTTTTTGATCCCCAGAGGATGAATTACAATAGCGGCTTTGGCTGTTGACCAAACACCGGCAAAACTAAGGACATTTCTACCAACATCAGCTGTATTTTGTCTTTGGTGCTAATTAATAAATGTTAGCATGCTAACTAAGATAGTATACATTTTAAGTGCGATATCTGAGCATTTTATCATCGTCTTTGTGCACGTTAGCAGGCTGTTTTGACTCACAGAGCTACTAGTGTGACTGTACCTTTGTATGTCTACTGAGGCAAAAGACGTGTCATGTCAAACGGTTTATTAGTCATTTTGGGGACAAACCAAAAACTGCCACTAGAGGAAACCATCTAAGGTTTTAGTTGCACTTGAGACGTTGCTGCACGTGTTTGTTTAACATTTCTACTATAACCTGTCTCTAAAGGAAGTTGTCCTGCTGTATATTCGAGCGAACAATGAATCAGCTGAAATACATTTACATTCATGACCAGGAAGGTGTTGCGATGTGCAAAGCAGTTTTGTGGTCATGGGTGCAGAGGCACATGATACCACAGCAAAGGAAACTGTACTTGAGTATGGACCTGTTGGAAAAATACAACTAGTTTGTATTGTTAAATGGAAACTATTTGTTTTTACCTCATTTATTTATTCCTTAAAGCTCCTTAGCATGCCAACATGATGTGTGATTTAGGCTGCGATTGGTAGTTGTCGATCAGTGCTTCCAAAACCTCACAATGAAAGGTCTTGTTTTGTCCAAAACGCAAAATATATTCAGTTTACTGTCATAGACGAGTACAAACACCAGAAAATATTTAAATTTCAGAGGCTAGAATCACAGAATTTTGCTTAAAGGAATACCCAGTTACAGGAAGTAATAGTGTAATGCGCAGGTACTAATGTATATTTCTGTGCATATGTTACACACAAGACTGATAAATATGTTTTTTTTGTAGATGCTTTTCGACTTTGTTGACATTTTAGACATATGAGCAATTTTCTTGCACACTGGATGAAGGCAAGGGTGTTGCACACAGTATATTTGTTTTTACTTTAGAAAATATCCAATATCTTTGAAAATTCTCTATACTATGTACTTTGCATATTACAAATATTTTTGGCACTTTGCTCAAAAGCTTCAGTATGTTTAAGTGCTTCTGTAATAGTTTTACTGTAATTTTCTGCACACTATCAATGTAGTGTCTATCTATCTATCTATCTATCTATCTATCTATCTATCTATCAGCAATTAGTTGGCAATTAATAGTTAACAACAAATGGATTATTTGTGGCAGCTGTATTTGTGATACATAACCAGGAATACTGTGACACTGTATCTTAGCAATAGTATAGTTCATTTAGACATGTTTACCTGTTTCAATGTCTGGCAGTTGAGCCTCTTGTAACAAGGTCATGGCTGTTTCAAATTAGGCCGCTGGAGCATGTGTGCATGCTCCTGTGTGTTAAAAAGAAACAACACGCCTGCTAAAGTCACTATATAAAGCTGTACCTATTATATTGATTCCTGCTGTATGCTGATATTTAGGCCTTAAAATCCTCTTTTAATAGCAGATAGCAAGAGAAAAAGGCAAATTACTTGAGCCTGAGGACAGAGGCTGTATTGTCCTGTAGTTATGCAAAAATGACAAAGAGCTGGAAGAATTTTTAGCCTCACAAGTTTATGACCTTGACATGTACACTCCTAAAACCCGTAGAAGCACAATGAGACCATCTCAACCTAAAAACAGTACTTGGATACCTCACATACTTTGAGCTAGCTTGCAGAAGTGCCATGTGGGTGGGGTTTGTCCCACAATACTAAAAGAGTTCAGACAATTACAGGGAACCTAATTTAATGGATCAGTCTGGCTGATTGAAGACGTGGTGAATCCTACCTACCCATCTTTAATCCTAAGCAGGCTTTTGCTTAGAATTATTAACTAATAATAATGACAGCACTACAACCACTGCCAGTCACCATGAAGCCGCTCCAATCCGAGCTCCGTCTTCAGGGCCAGGCCACATCTCTGTAAGGTCTTCCCCTGGGTGGGTGTCTTAGGAAGTGGAGGTTAGATAATACAGGAGGATGTGAGGGATATGGTGTGATCCAGACCCGTGCAGGCCAGGGCCAAGCAGTTCCCTGGCAGACCACAGGAGCTGCCTGGCACTGTTTAGCCACACACCCTAAGCCTATGATCACCGATGTTGCATTTCCAACCAACATGATGAAAACCCAAATAAGAAATCATGTGAAAATTAAATTTGAGCCTCTCGTGGCCTCTTTAACTCCGCCTTTAGCTGGTTCTTCTGCCCCCAATTAACCAGATCAGGTTTCCGACATTTTTCCACTAATGTAACAACTACTGAATTAGATTTCTTGTTTAACACAATGAAAAAAATCCCCTCCCT
The DNA here is from genome assembly GCF_022539595.1 of Amphiprion ocellaris. Taxonomy (NCBI): domain Eukaryota; kingdom Metazoa; phylum Chordata; class Actinopteri; family Pomacentridae; genus Amphiprion; species Amphiprion ocellaris. Next base: position 30,825,966 of record NC_072775.1, read on the forward strand.
GGTTCAAATCGATCGACATTGCAGTGTGCTTGCTTCGAGGGCTGACAAAGTGACTAGGAACTTGTGGTTTTAGTGCTGAATTGCATCCAGCTGACCAGCCAGGAATTTGATTGCGTGTATGAAATCATCTGATGCCAGAAAACACTAATCACGATGGGCCTCTCTGGCGACCATCGATTCAAGTTCAATCAAACACGGCAGAAAAAAATACTCACCAAAAGTCGACGGCTCGGCTCCCGTCGAGGCTTTAGAGGCAGACGGGGAACATTTCTGCAAGTCAGAAGTTAAAAAAACGACTGTGCAACACGACGCAGCTAGCCGGAGAGGCAGCCAACTAACCCCACGTTAGCCGCGGCTAGTTCTCCTAGTTGGTGTCGGAATTAAACACCGAGCGGCGAGCCGGTGTCCAGGCGGGAGCAGCCGCCGTCCGCTTTATGTCCACCACGTCAAACGGCGTATTTCGGTCGATGAAAAGTCCGTATTTCCCTGTCGATGTGAGGCTGAAACTAGAGAGGTGGAAACCAAAGTGCTACTGTTGGGGGTTAACAACTTTGCTGTAAAACACGCCCTCTGATTGGTCGACTGAGGCCACCAATCACCTGTGGAGAGCAGCTGGGCCCGTGACGTACGCGCCACAGGGGGATGGAGCGACACGTGATTGGCTGATAGGTCACCGAGCTGTTAGCATGTAGCTAATTCACAGGCTAACCTAAGGTCATGCTCCGCACATGTACTAGTTTATACTTTTCTTCTATTACTTCAGTATTATGAATGAGGGGGGTATTTATTTCAATGCTGAACTGCACTGTAATTTTATTTAATTTTTTAGGACAGGACTAGATAAACTTTAGAAATACAGAAGTACAAAAAAAAGATCTAGTAAAGACAATGTATACCTTTCACGTATGACATGATGGAAATATATGTGGATATGTACAATAAACGTATGATGAATATGCATATAGATATGTACAAGTATGAAATAATGATCAGAAACTGATATGTACAAATATAGCGTGATGTATATACACATGGATATTTACAAATATGACAATGAATATACATATAGATATTTCCAAATATAGCATAATGTATAAACAAATGACAATGTACTGGTATGACATAATGATTATAGGTAAAGAGATGTACAGGGATGACATGATGAATTTACATGTGGATCTGTACAAGTATGACATGATGAATATCCATATAGATATGTAGAGGTAAGAATTAATGCACATATGGATAGGTACAATATATGTGAAATGAATATGCATATGGATATAAAACATGATGATTATATGTATGGATATGTACAAGTATTTCATGATGGATTAGGTATCCAGTTTAAGGATACATTTATACATGGTAGTAGTGCTGCATTTCTGTTTTCTGTTTTGTTTCAAAGAGAGAGGACCAGTGTTGACATGGTGTTTGTGCACATGAAGAGCTGCAAGAGAATAGTGTTTTGTTTTGCTGTTAACCTGCAAGAGCTGTAAGATAAAAACAAAGTCATATTTAGTTGTTGAGTGATATGGAGACAAACTCTGTTTCATGATGTTTTTATACTGAAAGAGCTAAAAGGGCAACAAATAGATGTTGTTGTGCTGAAGAAAAAGAATAAATATTTGATTTCAGATATACCACAGCATCATTAGGGCATAAAAAGAAAAAGAAAATAAATCACACAAAATGAAAAGAAACCAAGACCTTTAACTAAGCTAAGTTCAACTGAACTCCTGCCCGTTACATGTTTCCAGTTCGCTTTAATACTTCTGCTTATATACATCCTAAGAAAACCCCAGTAACACCTTGACTGCTCCACATTATCATATACTTATTATCATAGTGTTCAGTCTTTTTTGTACATTTACTTGAGTAGTTTAGTAGCTGTACTCATTTTGGGATTGAAGTTTAGCCGACAAATTGATCTACTCTTCTGGGTAGTGTGAGCAAATAGCGGTTAAAATTTCCTCTTAATTCATAGTTTCTGATGTCGCTGGTGAACAGTTGTCGTATGTTATAAGGGAGTAACTTATTTGCTTTGAACATTATTCAGGCAGTGCTAAAATTCATGAAATCAAAACATTTTTTCATACAATTTTCATTATATCCCACATTATTTACTATCCTTATAGCTTTTTTTTGGTAATATATTTACTGGATATAATGAAGTATTATATGTGTAACTTCATACTTCTTCACAGTAGGTCAACTACGGTACAAACAGTGAGCTGTATAATGTATAAAAAGCTTTTGGATCCAGAATGTTTCTCATCCTCTTACATATTTTATATGAGATTTCCAAAATCACACCTAGAAATTTATTTTCATATACTCTTGCACTGTTATAGTTATTGATCTGAACCACAGAGCTCATTCTATGATTGCCAAACAACAAAAATGTTGTTTCTTTTAGATTGTTTTGGTTAATTTATGTCAAACCACTGTTTTCACAGCTCTTTGTCTAAAATACGCACACCTGTGAAGTCTCATTTAATCATTTGCAATATTTCTTTATCATGTGTGATGTAACTTTAATACCTCAGCATCATTGCCAGTATTACTATTCAACTTTTTCTAGTCTTTAGCTTATTTATTTTTTCAGTATGATATTGTACTTACATCTTTTAAAAAGAACAATGCATTTGTCACGTTCAGTAATCTGGATTTCAGAGCAAATCCTGGCAAAAAGACTTTTCTTTAGAATTAAGAAAGTTATTTTTAACCGCTCTGCTACGTGATGCAGCTCAAGCACATCAGCTCACCTGCCACTCTGCTCAAACATGGTAAACACTGAAATGAGGTCAAAACTGTTCATTCAACCTTCACCTTGACAAACTGTATTTAGATATATCAGGTAAGATTTTTACCAGAGGTGTCTTTAATGCCTTTCTGAATATTTACTATTTTTAAGTGATATTGTTTGTTTTACAATTGAACACACAGCAGATATCATTTGTAATATAAAAATCTTGGGTATCATTCAAAGCAAATCACAGTTTAGCTCAGATTTAGCAGATCACAACAAAGTCTAACATATTTAACTCAGCGTGTTTCAACGAATGACTACAAATAATCAGTTATTATTATTATCATTATTATTATTTGGTCATTTGATTGTGTTTATGTGGAGTTGGTGGGAATGAAATGGCTCCAGAACAACTCAGTCTGATTTCATGTTTTCTTCAACTAGGGTATAAAAAGAGAAGTTTCACAACACAAATTTAAAAATCTATCTACTATAGCAGTGGCAGAACTGAAACCTCTGCATTACCAGCGATAAATATATGAAAGCAGATTTTATGCCATGCTTGTGGGGAAAAAAGAAAACAAATCCAACTCCTCTAATAGCTGAATATGTCAACTCATTTTGTCTTATTCCTACAGTTACAGTGTTACTAATAAGGAACTAAACAGCTACCCGGTTTGTCCAGAGTTTTTCTGAGAAACAAGAGCAGAAAATTTGCTGCAAACACACCAGCAAATTAATAAGAAACTATAAAATGACACTTTAACCATATAGGGGTAAATTATTTTGAAGGTTTATTCAATAAATAATTTCAGAAAACAAAATTGCAATTGTGTTGTGGAAATTAAAAAAAGGCACTTGAAACAACGGTGACAAGCGTAACCTTTTGTTTACAGTAACCACGGACTCTGGAAATCTAGACACCATTCTTTTACCGCTTTAAGACTAAATGAAATGATACCCATTTCTATTGCTTTTCAATAAAAACTGTTTGATCGAGCACCACAAAAGAGTTGGGTGGAATTACTGATGTATAGAAAAAGAAATCTGGGACCTTTTCCCAATTCCTATCATACAAATAAAACAAGGCATTTCGACAAAAGCAAATTTAGTTAGCAAAAAAGGCAGATTTGTGTGTATTTGGCATGAGAAGAATTAAGGACCTGAGTTGGCTTTAAATTAAGCAAGTAAAACCCGGAGCCGAACAGTAACACTACTGTACACCGACAGCCTTTCATTTAGAAAGGCAGCCCAAGAAAATATATTTTCTAGACAAAGATACATTTTCAAATGATTGTTCAGATGGATTAAGTCACTCAAAAAACAAACATACCATCGCCTTCAGCCCTGTTCTGCGAATACATGTATGGCTTTACACAGAACCCTGAACGTACTGTACACATTTCACGGCGGTCGTAATCGTCCAACTGGCGCTACGCTTGAAGAGGTCAATCCAAAGAGACATTTAAAAGAGTGCTACCACCTCTGTCAAAATGATTACAGAAACAGTAAGACCTCTGCTCAGATGGCAGATCAATTTTAAGACCGTTGCTCGCCTCCAACTCAACACTTGTCCTTGTGGTAGTTTGGAAAGAAACCCTTCATTTGTTGTCAATTTTCAACATCCAATTCAACCCTCAACAAAACACTGATGGCTTCTATTAAAAAAAAAAAAAAAGAAAAAAAAAAGAAAAAAGGCACAGCTAGGCTCTCCATGACGTCACCAGTCCTGTTGCGGAAAAAGTACAAAACACTTTCTCCTAAGTTGAAAAAACACAAACAACAAACACAAAACCCCCGCATTTATACAGACTGTACACATTTCAGATGATGCATAGGAAGTAAAAAACAAGTTAGTAAAACAAACAGAGAGTGGCAAAATGCATCGCTATCATTTGGTGGCTACAACAACAACAACAACGAGAAAACAAACAGTGAGCATTATCAAAACCCACCCCTCCCTGCATCCCAGCCCGCTTTCTTCTCCATACAGTGTTGTCACAAGGTAGGCAGAGCTCCATCATTTGCCCTCGTACTTTGGATTGATGACGGTTGTCACGGCACTTTTGTAGATCGGGTTCTCACTCTGAGGAATGCAAACAGACAGATGGAAAACAGCAGTGAGTAACAACACAGACTAAAAAACTTTAACAAGACTTTCACATGGTTTGATTTTGTGGCATCACAACAACAGAATCCTAGTACAGAGGGTCCTTGACTTATGTCAGAGTTCCATTCCTACGGCGTGACGCAAGTTGATTTTCGCTGTAAGCTGGAACTCCGGTGAAAATGTAAACCAAGCTGTTACGTGAATCACGATATCGAGCAGTTCTTCGGAACAGACATGAATATCAATGACCAAAGCCGTCTTATAGCGACATGTGACGGTGTATTCGTCCGCTCCACTCAGCAACAAGTTCCACGTAACTAGTTCAGACGTAATGACGAAATGTGATACGTCATAACCTGAGGACCCCCGTAACCAGTTCCAACATAACGACGAAACGTCGTAGGTCGAGGACGTCGTAAACCGAGGACCACCAGTATTGCTGAGCTCTGCAGCTCAACATGAAGCAAAACAGAGCAATAACAAAACAAGAGAAGCGTGTGGTCGGGTCTAACAGGAAGCAAGATTTCCATCAAGCATGTTCGATGAGCTGAACTTCAGCAGTAAATAGTGTGACTCTGCTGCTGCTTCCTTTCTGCTTATAATGCTGAATTTGAATGTTTTGTCAACGACATGCAGCCCTACCTTGTAGAGGTGACAATAAAAATGTGAAAGCTACAGAACCCCAAAACTTGGCAGCATGTTTGAAAGGCAAGTTATCTTTTAAAATTCTTACAGAAATGATCAGAGAATTATCAGTGTAAACAGAAAGAACTGTCTGATTTTCAACTTTTTGAAGGTCCTTGTTTGATTCCACCTCACAAAAATAATCAAATCTAACATTAAAATGCTAATATTTCATCAAAATTACTGTATTCTACACATCTCATTTACAAAATCAACTGTTTGTATAGGATCCTGTAAGAAAATCTTAAAATTCAGCGCTTCTTTGAGAACCTACTAGTGACACATTCAGGTGAACTTAAACTGAGCAGAGAGGAGACAAGTCTGGAAACAAATTAGGGAGATTGAGAGAGATAAAATAAAAAGCAGCATGGCTCCTATGTTATACAGAGGAACAAGTTGTTGGAAGACACATTTACCATGGTGAAACATCTTTGCAAAGTTGATGAGCAGAGTAGTGGGAGAAACACCTAGTTTGTAGAGGTTGAAAAAGAAAAGAAATTCAACTTCCTTCTTTTAGAGCAGAGTAAAAAATGCAATAGGAACAAAGCAACTCCCAGAAAACCACTTCAAAGGGTTCAAAGGGTAAAAGCTACACACTGCTGCTGAAGGAGAACAGAAACTGTGGTTTATGGGACTATAGTGAATTGCCCTTAAATTCAAAGGTCTTTCGTGACAAAACATGACAACAAAAATCAGTATATGTTAGTTTACATGGTCAGAAAAGAGTCTAGTAGGTAGCAGTAGTATCCAATAGTGTATGGTTTGCACCTTCATCACACTGTGGTGGAGGCTGGGTGTGTTAATCTCACAGCATGCACACAACAAACCTTTCATTTCACCGCAGTCTTTAAAAGGGAAACACATGCACAAAGCCGACAGGTGATACAGACTTTGACCTAAAGGGCGGTGGCTTTAGTCCCATAGCTGGGATTCTGGAACTGGTTAATGGGACTCTTGTAAATGGGATTCCCTTGCTGACATGAAGACGAAAAGGAAAACAGAAAAGAAGGAAATGAAGAGCAGCAGGAAAAAGCAAGACAAGGGAGTATGGACACAGACATCAGAAGGAAAATGTTGCTCAAAGAGATATTTCTTTCATATTGTTTAATTTAAAAGTATACAAAACAGTAAAAGTGTTCTGGTATGAACTTGGAAAAACTAGGTTACACCAAAGCACAAGGAGGGAATGCACAGACAACAGCTTTGGGTGATGAAAATGGTGACTAACTCTTTCAAAAAGTAATGTAGCTCAAACGCCGGTCGTGATGAATGTCTAAACACTACTGCTGTGACTGCCACACACTGAGCAGCGGCACAGCTTTCCATCAGCGGTCATCCTCCTCTTTTCTCAGCTTCATTGCCTTTTATGGTTGTGCAGTTGTAGCATGTGGACAGTGAGAGGCAGCAGTGACAGCGGAGGCGAAGGCCACTCCCCCAGTGAGGACAGACTAAACAAGGCTGCATATAACTGAGGCTGATCCAGGTCAGTGTCAGGATCGCAGAGCTGCAGATTCTCTCGCTGTGCTTCCATGCATTTTACACATTTTTTCAGTGCGTACGTCACGTTTGACAGCAGAACCGACACTTCCTCTTTCACATGCTCTGAGGGAACCGGTACTGCTTTTTAAGGATGAACTGATGAGGGGTGTTTTTTGTTTGTTTTGTCTTTTTTTAGGGCCGATACGATACCGATTATTGGTGCTCAAGAAAGACCAATAACCAATATTTGGAACCGACACACATTTGATGTAATGTTTTAACAGCTTGTCATTCATAACTAGGCTTCTTCATAAATAAGGACGACTGTAACTGAATATGCAAAATAAAAATAGAAGTGACTAAATTAGGACATTTTCGACTGAGATTGATGAGTTTCTCTCCTGTACATCTTACATCTGCTGTTCTATGTTTTCTTAATCTTTCTCTGTTCTATCATTTTTATTGCCCACTAAGGTCTATATATCTGGAATCATTATTAATGATGGTCTTAAAGATTTTGTTTCATGGTCTGCCATTTTGTTTCTGTGGCTGCCTTGTAATTTAGCCGCTAGCTGTTAGCATACAGTTGGTCACTGTGAGAGTAGCTAATTTCCTGGTTTGTGTTTCATGTTTACTTTTTGCTGCTTGAGAGACTTTTCTGAGACCACAGAGTGATGACAGACAGAGAGAGGATGCTGGATCAGACCTGGAGTAGAGCATTTAATTTATCGATAATCTGTCGATAATTTACGGATACCAATAATCAGTAAAATGCCAAATATCTACCACAATAACTGGCCTATCCCTACTGATTTTTGTTTATGATGCTTTTTAGTGCGGTTTAAGAACAGGTGAAGTCCCACAATTATTCCAACCCCATCCTATTCATGGTAAAGGACAGCCACATTTTCATTTCCCTAACTATTCATTCAAGTATTAAAGCGGATATAAATTACGTAAAAGCTGAAAACACACCAGCTGGAAGCCTTGGATTGAGTACTATTTGAACCGTGTCATAGATTTAAGTCTAAAGCCGAACTAAAGCTGCAGGTGCTTCAGGTGTGACTAACTCACCGCGTCCCACTTGGCGTTCATCTTCTCCTTCTCAAACTTGGCGAACTCTCGGCGGTCGTGGATGATCATGAGCAGTTTCCAGATGAGGAGCAGAGCGAGGCCGATCAGTACGATGCCTGCGACCACACCTGCCACGATGGGGATGATGTCAGGTCCCGCCGGGCACTCTGAAAAAGAAAACAGACAAAATGCAAAAAGACCCAATGAAACGTGCTGCTAAAGTTAGTAAAAATTATCTTACATGACGAGAAATGCGTCTTTAAATCACGTCCATTTTCCATGGAACAGAGTGACCATGTACAAATTACAATAATCCATTAGTTTTGTAATGAAGCAGAGCAAACTAATGAATGAAACACAGATTTAACACAAGGCCTTTGCACACTATAATCCTGTTACAAAGACTCACTTGCTGCCTTCACTCATTTACACTGAACAAAACAAGTTTCTGCAATGTTATCCAGGACACATGCCGACATTCTGACTTAAAGATGCAACAGTAGACTGTAACCCTGAAGTAACTAAATACAAGCGACATTGAGTCATTGATAAACAAGTATTCTTTTAGTGAGGATGACTTGTAAAATAATCTTACGGCCAACCGAACACCATCATACATATTGATAAATATTAGAGAATAATGACAGTTGCTGTCTGGCTTTGACAATTGTTTTTGGCAATAATTTGTCCAAAACAAACCCTACCCAGTGACTCCACCACGTAGACCTCCTTGGTTCCATTCCTGATGGCGTAGGTGTAGTAGAACCAGCAGTCGTTGGCGTCTCTCTCCTTGCAGTGGGTCAGTGGGAAGCTTTGGTCTGTGGGCTGAGGCAGCTTGTCGCGATCATTCACCTTGATCAGATCGAAGTAGCTGCAGTCCTGTTCACATGTGTCCTTCTTCTCGCCCTCCTTGAACGCTCTGCACTGCACACAATCTCTGCAGAAACACACAGATGTCAGGTTCAGTTGCTCTATGCAGTGTACTAGATTCAGTAATTCAAGCAATCCTAGGGTCACTTTATGTCTTCTGAAGGCAGAGTGAAAAGCAACAGTCATGGAGAGATGGTGATGTGATATTTAAATGCAGGGATACCAGCAGACACAGTCAGACAGTCTTTCCACAGAGATGTTCACAGTGTTGTGTTTGGTGAAAACATGAGATAAGTGCCACAAATAGCTCTATAACAGATGAAAAAAGAGCTAAGGAGAGAAGGACTGATGGTTTGGGGAATTTAAGACACAAATCACCCTTACTCAATGTAAGAAAAATGTGTGTGTGTGTATGTGTGTGCTGACAATCCGACAAGAAACTCTGACTGAGTATAAAGACGGCTTAAGTGAACTACATTTCTCTGGACTCGAAGGAAAACTGAAGCGCTGATGCAGAGCTACAGTCATATTTTTAGAAACCACTCAGGACATGATATTAAAACTCAAATCTTTACAAAATTCACAGTTTCCAGGAAAAAACACAAAGCCCCCAACTCTAGCTATAGCCATGCTCACATAAAAACACACTGCAAGCAGACGGAAACCACCTGCTGTTAGTTTGAGGCTCGAGGCTCCAAAAAACAAAAACCTTCTTGCTTTGCACTCTGGCATGAACAATTTCTCAATTTATTCTTACTGGTAAACAAAAAAACACGGTGGGACATGATTACAAAAAATTATCTAATTAATTAGAGGCTTTGTAATTAATTAATTGGAATTCATTGTATTTTCAAAAAATCAAATAGCAATATTTGACACAATAAGCAAAGTTTTTCAATTCAAGTAAATTTTCGTTGAGAGCTTAATCGCTGAATAGACATATACGTGAACTTAAACAAAAGTGCAAATTTTTTATCTGTATTTATCTGTGCATTTTTCATCTGTCAACTACATTCACAGATTACTGCAACCTCAAAGTGCAATTATAGCGATTATATTCAACATTTTAAGACTTTTTGTGAACTAAAGCGCCTTCAATGTCTTCAAAACATATTATTTCAAGTAAATTCCAGGAACCTCATCATCTGGTCTATTATGGGATGGCTACACCTTTTGCCGGTACCAGGACTGCTGTAGCTAACGTTAGCTCTGGTGCTAACAGCAACTCGTTTTGCGTTGAGGTGATAGCGTCTGCTTCAAGTGCTGCGGTGATAAGAAAACTCTTTGCTGTACAATTTGCACACAATCATGTTTCTATTCAAGCCGCCATCAGGAAGATTTGTTAAAAAAAAAAAAAAAATCCACCCAACAAAGCAATGCGGCCTCGTCTTCCATCACTGTTCACCAAACTTTCTTGTGCACTGATGTCACTCAATGCGTCCTGTGCATCTTCTTTGCGGTTGGCAAACGAACTTTAGGTGTTTAGGACTTTTAATTCTCTTGTAAAGCATGAAAGAGTCAGACTCACTTGTGTTCAGTGCAGACACCGGGGCAGGTGGGACAGATCTCGCAGGTCGGACCTTGGAATTTGGGGTTGGTGCATTTGCAGATTCCACAGTCACAAATACCTCGGCCGTTACAGATCTGCCCGTTCTTGGCGAGGCAGGTGGAGCTGTCCATGGAACAGTCACAGGCGCTGCCGGTGTAGTTGGCATCACACACACACTTCCTGCATACGCACTGTCCGTGTCCTGGTAGAGTACAGTCAATGGCAAAGGTGATCAAAGAGTTCACCACAATCTGGTGTCAGTCTTTAAAATGGTTTTACTTCCTCACCTCCGCAGAGCTTGTTGTTGGAGCGGTCACAGTTGAAGTTGTCGCACTCGCAGTACTGTCCACTGTAAACCTCAGCAGGATTCTCACGCTTCTTGCACTCACAGGTACCGCAGACACAGTCGCCGTTGTTGCTACAGATATCGGTGCCGTTGTCTTTTCGGCAGTTGGCATCCAGGTCCTCAGTTCGGACTTCGTCTTTGCTGCACTCACACTGTCCACCGATGCGTCCCTCGTTACACCTGGCACAGAAAATAAAGGCTTACCACTTACCATAGGATCACAAGTAAACAAGACAAACAAAGTACACTAAATGTTTAGGAAACTAGTGAAGAACACTAGTTTGAATCAACAAGTGTAAATTTGTGGGAGAAGAATGTAAAAAACACACACTTTCTTCCTCTTTATCTATTCAATAATCTGCCTTAAAGGGCGAAATTCAACAGCTTTTCATTCACTTTATCAGTGCACCTGTTCCGTTATAATCAGGAGTTGTCCTTTCTGCTGAAAGACGTACAGTTGTGGCGGGAAACTACAAACATATGAATCCTGTGCGGTGCTTTGTGAAGCAGCTCTGATCTCGTACACCCTCCTGCCTTGATGCTTACTTGCAGGCTCCACACTCGAGGGTCCCGTGGCCGTTGGTGCAGTCCTTGCTATTCTTCTCCCCAAATGCGGCGCACTCACAGTCGCAGATGAATTTCAGAACCACCTCCACCTCCTCAGTGAAGCCCAGCGGTTTGATTGTGATGACCTCAGGCTTGTCATGCGATGGACACTTCTGGGCTTCGACGGAAATCTTGAAAGTCACCTGGAAATCAGAGGGGAGTTTACAAGGTTATTAAACCAAATAAGGAGAAGGCCTTAGAGCATATTGTGCCATTTTTTCAGCCACGACTGAGGTTTTAAGCATGCAATAGGTTTGGAAGTGATTTTTTTCCAATTTGGTGGCTCTTCTGATTTTTCTATTTTGCGCCACCTTGTCTCCCCTCTCCTCCATCGTCCAACCTGTGACCGAGAAACTGATCTTAGTCTTAGTCTTGGTCATATCCTTGAAGGATATCTAAATTCCTAAGCTGTATCTGAAGCAGAGTAAGAGGAGGTGTTGGAGCTACGAGTGAGGATGCAGATGTCGCTCTGGCAACCACAACATATAAAAGACTCGTGACACAGCTGGACTACAACCACATCGGAGCAGGACTGACAAATGTGTGTATATAACAGATAACAATTGGAACACGTCACTCTTTATTTGTTTAGTAAGAGATCTGTTAAACTTTACGGCACGTGTGTGTATAAAAAAAACAAATGTATGACATCTGCGCATTCTTGCTACATTGTGCTATGTTGTTAACTGAATTAAAGTAAATATATACTAAGCTGTCATGAACACTGTTAGGTTTATCTGACAGAGACCATAAAATACAGCGGTAGGCTATAACAAAGCAAAGCAGACACGGTGCAGCTGGACCACACGTCATATTTAACCGATGTTGCTTTAAACAGCAGCTCTGAAGGATGAATGTCAAATCTTGTTAAATTCCTGTTGATTTGATTTCTCTCATCTCGTCTTTCTTCCTCATCTCCTCCATTTGCATCTCAGGTGGGAGGAACTAACACTTGAGGATAATAGGCAGGAAAAGGAATGAAAAAAATGAGAGGAGGGGGATGTGTTTTTGCCACTTTTCCTCTTAATGTGGAACAAGAAGGAGACATTAAGGGGAAAGCAGCTGATTGCTAGTTACTCATCCCTGAAACAGGACCTGAAGGCAACAAAGTAAATCTGTTGTCAAGGAATGAGCACTTTCATCAAATATGTTGTGACTGCGATAGTTAGTTCTACATGAGTTGAAAGGTTCGCAATCTAAATTTACCCCCCAGGTGTATCATTTTTGCAAGTGCAAACAAACTGCAACAAAAAAGATCTTCTTTACCTCGTCTCCGAGGGAGATGTTGGAGCATTTCCGGCCATTCTCCCCGGTTCCCTCCACACCGTTCTTGCAGATGGACTTGTAGGTGATGGAAACTCCCTCTGGCAGTCTACCGTTTTCCAGAATGACCTCAGATGACAAAGACTGTTGAAAAGAAACAAGAAAGCTCAAATACTCAGTACAGAGAACACATTTACAGAGGCAGTAGATCAAATGAAGCTGTGGAAGCAAACATCTCTTTTATAGAGCCTGGCCTTTTTAACGATTACTATTTTAAGGAGAAGGGTATGGCCAACACAGAATTTGGATTCATTGTTTAAGATGGACAGATTTCATTGAATATGAATGTTGGCAGGTATCACATATGTTGTGTAAAGCTTTTCTGAAGCATCTAATTACTTGCTTTTATCAAGGATTTGAAAATACATGACCTCTAGTGGTGTTTCAGTGTAATCTTTATTTAGTTTGTGAAAAGAAAGACCACATTTTCCCATATGATTAATTCAAAATGGTAGGTAAAATATGTAAAAATGTGACATAAATCAAGTAATAATGTAAATTAGAACGATCCCATATTGCCAGGGGGCGTCAGTGTTCAAAGATGGTGCAGTTTTGACTTACATTGTAAGCATCAATAATGAGTTTGATCACATTGCTTGAGTTGGAGGACAGGGTGCCAACAGCTGATTTAGGAATCAGATTTTTTAACTCCTGCAAAAGACAAAAGAAATAAAACAATGAGCACATTTTATGTTACTTTTGAATCATATCGTGATTTACACAAAAAGTCAACATTCTTATGGAGGTGACTCTTCTGCAAGCACAATGTACAAAGTTAACCTTGTAAACTGGCTGGAATTCCTCAGTTACGGCAAAGATGGTCTGGATGTTGTGGTCGCTCAATTTCTGGACCAGATGAGCGATGGATGGGTAGTCCTATCAAACACAGGAACAGAAATATTAACCTTTTATTTGAAATTAAAAGCTAAATTCAGCTGCCAGGAAAAATGTGAGCCTGGAGATAGCGTCAACATGAAGAGAGACCAGTAGTAATAATGTGTTTAATGCTCTGTCAGCTCTGCTTGGATGCACTGTATGTCTTAAATAAATGATAAACTACATACATAGTAGTGGCTCATGGTGTACATGTTGTTCTCCAGATGGCACTTCCCATCGTTAGGCAGGACGATGCCACCCAGTTTGCCGTCTCCAGCGAAGTGGAAACCAGCATCGGTGGAAAACACAAGCAGACGAGTCACGTTTCTCCAGCCGATTTGCTCCTGGGATGAAGACAAAGAGGGTCTCCTCATTAATATTTTACTTATTTATAAGAGGCTCTTGCCGACATACAGAGGAAAAGGAAAGTAAATACCAGCTGACACCTCACCTCACAAACCGCCACCTGCATGATGGCATCAAAACCACCCTCTGGAGAGTCCAGGTTTCCAGAGATCTGCTGCTGACTGACCAAGCGATTGAATTCGTCTCCCTTGTTCGTCAGCTTCAGGACGTTCTTGTAGCTGAAGGGGCTGGTACAGTTCTGGTTCCCTGTGCAGGGGTTGATGAGCCTGGCTGGTGTGGTGCTGATGTAAGGCATGACCGTTTTCTCAACAAAGGAGCCAAAACCTAAAAATAAAAGAGGTTGTATTTTAATCAAGACTGTAAAAATGTAGCATTGCAGGTTTTCTATCATTTAGAAACATTTTTTTCTCACCAATCCTAAAGTCTGAGGTGATTGCCTGCATTTCTCTCATGAGGTCAGTGCCAAGGTTCTTGACATTTTCCAAATCATCTTTCATGGAGAAGGAGAGGTCCATAAGGTAATACAGGTCAATGGGGTAGTCCTCAGCACGCCTGAATTTCAGGTCAAAAGTTTGCGCCTCACCTTGAAGACAAAAACAGACCATTTTCAGTGCAAGAGAAGCTGACAGTAACAAAGACAACAGATGTGCAGGCTGACAAGTTTGTGCAACTCGACATTTCTTCCCATTCATTGGTGCGCCGTCACAGGCAAATCCAATTTTGTTGAGGATATTAAACTATAAACACTTAAAAATATGCAAAAAGTTTAAAAGAATTGCAAAGATGGTTGAAAATACTTTCATTTTTGAAACTATTAGAATCAATTTAATCTAATTGCTAATCATTTCGAATTAGCAGGTGTGAAGGGAACCATATAGACAGATTCTGTAGCAAATCTTCCTTTTGGCCTGTTTTAAAGTGATTCCAGTGATAAGACTGATGCACTGAGCCCTTCTATCATTACTTATGTATTTACTTTATATACAATTATTGCATTGCATTGCATTCATTCTGTGCAATGCACATGCCATGTGTCCTTTCTCTGAGTGTCCCTGGTCCCAGAGCTGGATGCTTCAGATGTGTGGCTGCTGTCCCACTAACTGGTCTAGTCTCCATCATGTCCACTGTGGGATGCTGCTGCTGACCTTCCTCCAGCCCACTGCTTCCAGCTGCCCATTTCCACCAATCTACTCTGCATCGTCCTTACTATACTTAATATGCTCATCTACACACTGTTTGCATCTTACTTACCAGCTATATATGCACTATATCTAATGCTAGAGCCTCAACAGTAAACTTATGAATCCGTTTCAATGTTGCTTTGTACTTTGTATGTATCATCTATGTTACTCTTATCATGCATGTATGCCAGTACAGTTATATGTTTCTTTATCCCCCATCACAGATCTTCTCCTGTACCATTCCCTCCCCCTCTACCTCTTCTGTCCCTCTCAACCCAGCCGGTCAGCAACAGATGGGTCCCCCCATATGAGCCGGGTTCTGCTCAAGGTTTCTTCCTGTTAAAAGGGAGTTTTTTCTTGCCACTATCGCATTAGGGCTTACGCTGGGGGTTCAGGCATATGGGTTCTGTAAAGCGCCTTGAGACAATTTGAATTGTAGATGGCGCCATATAAATAAAATTGAATTGAACTGACTTTCTAACTTTGTTCCAGAGCTGGTAGATCCCCTGTTTAGACTGATTCACGCTTCCAGTACCAGTCAACATAAACGTGACATAAAACACTTTTTGCTGCCTTTGGAAAGCAGTTACTAGACAGTGATAGTGCAGTGATAAAGCATTAAAACATGAGGCTACAAGAGTTGAATACTTACCAGATCTGAGTGTCAGGGTGACTTTCTGAGGCTGTATCTGGGTGATTTGTTCAGGCTTCAGTTTCCCGGTATTACTATTGCGAATGGTAACCGGCTTATTCGTGTTGATGTCGATGTTTCCACGTGGGTTCTCAATGTTTTTCTCATCACATTTTCTCTTCCTCAGGGACTCAACGTCATCGCAGCGGGCCGATTTAGGCTGGCCTACAGTGAGGAATTTCTGCAAAGAGCAAAAGCGGCGGTTAGGGGATCATTCTAAATCCAATTTGTACTACATACCCGACTATTTTTCTAGATTTTGCTCCTTGGGCTCACATTTTCTTTGTAAAACCTTTTTAAGATGGAAAGCTTGCTGTTGCAGGAATCTATGCACGTGAATGTGACATAATAATGATTTCCCATACACAAAAACCAAAAGTAATTTTCTAAGGTATACGCAGGAAGATCTGGAGAGGTCCTGTACATGTGCAGGCATTTCTCTTGGTAGGACTGGCATGAAGAAACACGTCGACAACCAGCTCAGTAACACAGTGTGTACTGACAAACATGTAAGAAGAAAACAGAAATGAAATGATAATCCGGTCACTGTACAAGTTCCAGATCTTTATGTAAAGCAACTGCTGTACTTCTGTATTATTTTTAGCTGATAAACTCGCTAATCTTTGGAGTATGAATGTTGCAGATACAAATCTCAGGTTCTCTGATGTGGTAAAGTATGTAATGGAATGTAAGATGAAGCAATGGAACTTCTTCCACCCAGTGAGGCCACTAAAATCTATCCGTTTTACATAAACTGCTCCAAACAGTCTTGTTTGTAGGCCATTGTTCATAAGGAGCAAAAAAAAAAAAAAACCAAACCCAAGGAGAAACAGACGACTAGGACCGAGGAATATAGATAGGATGCACATGAAATCCCACAAGGCGTAGTGGGGGAGAACTTGAGACAAAGAACTCAGTCAAAACAGAAATAGTGCTTTGACCCAATTCCTTCAAAACCACATGACCCAGAGAAACGTCTTATTTCTCCCCTGCGTCAAGTCGTGCATGTCAGATAGGATCTATTCGAAAGATAAAGATCAAATACGAACACTGGACTTGCAGGGTGAGTACAGAAGATAATGTACAGAAGAGCAGGCAACACATAGGGAGAAACATTATGAGTTTGTCCATCTGAGTTCCACAGAAGAGAACATATTTTGGTCTACATTGTGAGTTTAAGTTAATACACTGAAATCAGAGTGAAAAATCACAAAGCACTTTATTCTGGACCATTTCTAACATGTTGAATCTTGGTTGTTTAATAGCGATGTCATTTCTCTGTTAGATCAAAACTTGTATTTTCATGCTGCGCAAAACAACAACCACCCATGACTGTACAAAAATTGCAGTCACGTTGTGTTTTCATGAGCTCTGGGCTGGAAAACAGTGAGCAATCTGATAAGTACAGACAAGATTTAGCAGGAATGCTGCTTTGTCTTGTCATATGCTAAACTGATGCCCAACCCTAAGAGATGCTTTCATTAAAAGTTTATCAAAAGCTTAGTTAGTTTCAGAGTAAAGGCTGCTTCACAGGGACGAGCTGACCAATCAGCAATCAGATCTAACTATTTTAAAGGTAACGGATACAGCTTTAACTGCGATATTTTGGGGATGTTAACTGATATTTCCAAATAAACGACATTTTGAGATAATCCTTTAGTGGTCTGGCTATAGTGTCCGACGTTGAAATGATCGGACTCATATCAAAGCAGAAGTTTTATCAAAATTCGTTGTCTACTTCTCATTAACATCACTCTTGAATTTTAATTTTTTTTTACATTTGTCATTTGTTTGTCCTGCAGGCTACTGATATATTCCAATGAGTGAGTAAAGTTTAACCTCATGTTCATGGTCCTATAAGTCAGTCTTCTCACATACTGTGGTCTGTTGAATCAGTAGTGCCACCACAGCAAGGACACTCGCTGTGGGTACTAAAACACCTAATTAAACAGCTTTACTGTGTCCAAGTTTCCAGTGAAGACGAGAAGCAGCAGCGCTGATGTTTACAATAAGCGGAGCAGTTGTGGTTAACTTGCCTTTAGTCGAAAGTCTCTTTAATCGCTGAACTCTGTACTACTTATAGGGTAAGTACAGGTTACAAGCAGGCATCTATTTATTTATAATTATATAACAGCATGCACGTTAATATCCAAACCTTTTTGCCTTTTTCCAAATTGGTAATTAAAAATCATCATTGTATTTTGTCACCTAAATTGCATTAGTTTGTTTTATATTAATATCACCATTAGTGTAGTCTTCTGTACACAAATTTTTGGACATGATAAACATGTCAGAGACGGCACTGTTTTTCAAACACATTATAGTTTGTATTAATTCCTGAACAAGATGATGGCTACCAGGAAAATGTAAATCCAACCTGCAGTATAAGGTCTTCTAGATAGGATTCATTCATATGATAAAATAGCATCATGGCAGCTTCATTGATTTAGCTTACTTCATCTGAGCACCATCCACATGTCTCAGAGACCTGGATGCATTCCCCACACGACTGTGCGTTTGCCTTGATGCATATGCTTCCCTCTGCAAGAGACAACACAAGTTCTTTTTTAGCCGACAGTTTTTCCATTAGGTCACTAACTCAAACCAGCTTTTTTGCTGCAAGAAAAAAATACATCCCCCTCCCTGTTCGGAACACTGAGTCATGCTGGGAAGAGCTCCAGGCAGCTCACCAAGATGACTTCACCCTATATAAAAAAATAAAAAAACCCTCCCGCTGTTAGCCAAGATAACCAACACAGTCATAAACTCATGAATGGAGAAATACAAGATTTAACAATAAGCAATGAAGGAAAGAAAGCAAGTTTGAAACTATTCTAACACTCCATTGCAACCTGACTTTAAAACTTTTGTCTACCACAAACAAAAGAAAAGCTGGATCCATGAAGTGTAACAATACTGCATAACTGTACACACTGCACAGAGCTGAAAACATGTTCAGCTCCAGCTTAGCTAATATTTAACAGCTTAGAAACACAAAAATTCGACACGTCTGTGTTCTTGCTTCTTACCTTGCTGTGCCCAGCTGCTACTGAGGGCCGCTGATAATGTTGCTATTAAAAGTAACCGCAGATCCATCTGTAAAAGAGAAAAATATGAAGTAGGTCACCACAGGATGAAAGAAATAGATCTGTTGTGCAGTTTTCTATAGGTGGACACATTTATTGAAAAAAAAAAGCCAAAAACAATGTTTTCACCTTCAGAACCGGCGGACATTTGCATCTGTATGGGAATGTGTAGTGCAGTCAAACTTTATCACTCACATGTATTTAGTTGTGGTTGGAGAGGTTTGATGCAACACAAGCTCATTTTTAAAGGTGTGATCACACCTTCTATGTGTGCAAACACAGGAAAATGTGGCACTTCACACCAAACAGACTAACTGTTATGGTCTTTAAACACTAAGTTTTATTTCAGGATTCCTATTTTTTTATGTAACACAGCTTCACAGCACACAACACACCAATTTCCTCTTTTCAAATGTTTCCGTGACATTCTGAACCTCAAAACCTGCTTTTGTAATTTGATTTAGACCACCAAAATAAACAGATGATTTTTTTAAAAATACTGTTTTATTGCAATGTAATGCATCAACACAGGTTTTTCTTATGTTGTGTTGTCCTGATGATGAGGTTTTGCAGCACTGAGGAGAAGTGATTCCCATTTTGCCCATTCCAAATATGGAGGAATGATTCACCCACACTGTGCTGCCACTTCATCAGCACCTCCATGAACCAACATACTGCACAGCTGCTTAGGTTTTGTAACTTCTGTGCTCTGTCAGATGTACGTAAAAGTTAGCTGGCTATCTCAACATGACTGAACAAGAAAATCACAGAGGAAGACAAGACAGCAGACAGAAAAAATGTAATAAAAATGTCAAGTAAGTGAGAGAATTGCCACATTTGCTTGAGGTGTTTAGTCTTATCCAAAGAAATTCACAACGCTGAGTCCAACAGCAGACATGTAATGACTGTAACAGATGAGCAGCAGCTTTAATACTAAGATGACAGACATTTCAAGTTACCACAGTAACAAATGTAAGCTGGAGAGGAATAACTGTGGTTTATTAAGCAGTCCCATGATTCCTTTCTACCACACTAAAACGAACTGCTAAGCATGAACTACCCAGCGGCAACAGCAAAAACACAACTAAACAGAGATAAATGTAAAAGATTGTTAGTTTCACAGACGATTTGGCTTTGGTGGTGGGTCAATATTTCTACCAGACGACGTAAGAAAACACAGCTCTGGTCACAACTTCACAGCAGAAGACAAAGACAAGAGGTAGATGAGTTCACATGTGTGTGTGTGTGTTTCCATATTTGGTCAGGCGGTTTCATGCCTCTTCCTGAATCTCTGCCATTCCCCACAACTGGAGTGACACACTTCCTTGACTGACTGCCCAATCCTCAAACTCAGAAACTCTGACCAGCTCTCTGTGTGTTTGCCCCAGTAACATAAACGTAGGAAATATTCTGTGTTGAGAACAGCCAAGTCAAACACACGCGTCCCAAAATAGTCCACTGATGATAAGCAGGGTCAATAGACAAAAGTGCCATTTATTTATTTGTACTAAACGAGAAAATGCAAAGTTTACGGTTAACTATGAGAGGAGTAGAGGGAATGAAAAGCAGATGCCCGGTGAAAAGGTGTCATATTTTAGCGGCTGTGCTGTGGGTCCGAGGGTGCAGGAACCACAAAGCAGCCACATCCTGTGAAATGAGGCCTAATGACCAATGGAGACGCAAGTTTCCTGTGCATGCTACACACTGCTACCAGAGGAAAACATGATGGTAGACAACTAGAGTTGCATCTAGCAGAAATAGCATGGTGCACATTGATTTTAATCAAACTTTCAAGCCACAAACAACAGATGGATAGCATTTTTTGCAACATCTCTCCCAAATGGAGCTGTCAACCAAACTGTGGCACAATTGCTTGAGGCAAGACTCACAAAACGCTCAAAACGCAACATATCTGGTAGGATGCTTTAGAAAATTAAAACCAGCACAAACTGTTCAGGCTCCACCCTGACATTCCTGCAGACCATCTCTGTTTACTGCTCTGGGGATCTCAGAGCAGCAAATTGCAGAGAGTTGACAGATTGGAAGGCATTCAGCGCCTCCATTCGTCAGAAGCAATGGCATTTGTGGTGCTAATATTGGGGAATGTTAACCTTGGAAAAAAAGCTTGCTTCCACATCTATCCTGAATACAATATTAATGACAACTCCCAGATATAATTGTGATCTCAAATTCCTTTGACTTATTAGGTTTTCTTGAAGTTATGTTTACTTCTTTGTCACTGAGTTCATTCATGACGGCTTTCAATTTAATGTCCTATAGAGTCTCACAACCTTCAGACAGCAATGCAACACTATCTCCTATGAATCAGAGTCCGACGGTTAGAGCGGCAGAATTTACAGGTTCAATAGAAATGTTGGGACATAACCTCAGTGTTACTTCCCATCCAGTCAGTATCACAGCTGATAAGGGCTGATAGCTTCAAGCAGACACAGTGAGGAGGTTTGATCCATAGCAGACGGTGGTAAAACCGCTCCTCACAACTGTTAAACATGATAAAAGACGGGCAACTAGTAAATTGAGCAGAGAGAAAGAGGTCAAACAGCATCTCAGCAGATAATTCCTGATATAGAACATCCAACAAAAAAAATCTGCAAAAACAATACTAGGTATCGCATGTAGAAAATTGCATTTTGTTAGTGAAAAGGGCAGCAATTATTTATAACACTTATTTTCATTACTGACAAAGCTGCAGAACATTTTCTCAATTCATTTATGCAACAGTTTGTCTACAGTGTCAGAAAAGTGTAAAATGCTTGTTAGAATATTTCACATCTGTACAAGACGTATTCACACAAACATTTTTCAAAAGTGCCAGAATTACCACATCTGAGAAACTGTGACAAACAAATCAATTTACAAAATTCCTTTTAATGACAAAAACACACAGATTCCTGGAGTTTTGGCTGCTGGTTGGTTCTACATTAATGGATCTCTTCAACTGGTATCTTATAATGTGCTGTTGTAATCCATTATGAAAAACGACAAAACATATATCAGTCACACATATCAGAGCAGTTAAGTCGACAGGAAATGACAGATTTGAAAATTTAAAAAAAGAGGAATGTTTAAATGAGACACAGCCTCTCAAGACAAAGCTGCCAAGGTGTGAGATGATGAACAAGAAAACAACTGCCAAGTTAACAAAATGTTTAAAAACTAACAATCTTTTTCTGATTTCAGTCATCCTCCTCATTTAACCCTTGTCTTTATTCAATTCAATTCAATTTTATTTATATAGCGCCAATTACAGTCAAATTGTCTCGAGACGCTTTACAGAACCCATTTGTCTTTATCACCTTGCAGACACTGTGGTGTATGAGTAGTCGTGACGACAGACAGGAGAGCCCAATATTTAGAACAGGAGTAAACTATACCTGATCATGACTTTGTATGGTCAGGCTGGAGAAGACGGAGACGACAAATGCTGTGTTCGAGGTGCTTAATGTTGGCGTCACCATGTTTCCTTACAACTGCACCGCTGTTAACAATAGCCAGGACAGCTCAACTCTTTCCAGTACAAGTACAGTAAGTAAAGCAGCATTTGTCCAAGCATTTCTCAAACACAGACATGTGACTGCAGCAACACAAGGTCTTGCTGAATGTGAAGTTACTTACTCCTCATCCAGATTTTATTTTTAAAATATCCTTAATCTCATGTAAAATCTGCAGTTATCTCAGTCAATCCTGTGAATCAAGTTACTTAACTGTTTCTGAACGAATTGATACTTAGAGCTACACAAATGTGATAACTTACTGCTTTTCTGCAATAATAAATCAAGTAAGTTTGGGTTGGACTGATGCTTGAAAAAAAAAACTGGTAACAAAGATGAAGAAACGCTATCGAAAAACTACTAGACAAAACTTTGCAGGTTAATTTCTAACTATTAGTTGCAGTTCCCTAGTCATTTGTGTTCATCAACCAGCGAAAGCTAAAAAAAATCATTTCTCAGGTTCTTTAGATTCCAGACATACAAAACATTGAAATGTATAAATATTTAATATAATCAAGCTGGTTCTGGATGATTTGACAAGGTGAAGAAATTTGAAGTCAAAACTACACACCAGACAACATCTGTTCAATGTAACTGTCATCCTTGATCTAAATCACTGCCCACATCTTAAATTTTTTCAGATTAAAATTCATTGTATCTGACAACAGTAAAGCTGCAATAACTAATCAATTAGTTGTAAATTATTTATTTAACCAGCAACTATTTTGATACTCGCCTAATGAATTTAAGTGGTTTCTAAGAAAATAAGTTGTCGTTTTCAGATTCTAGCTACTTAAATTTTAGCATTTTCTCGTTTCTTTCCTCCTCTATGGCAGTAAACTGAATATCTTTAGGGTTGCAGTAAAAACAAGACATTTGAGGACATCATCTTGGGCTTTGGGAAACAGCGATTGACATTTTTCACCATTTTCTGACACTTTACAGAGCAAACAACTAATTGATTAATCAATAAAATAATCTACAGGTTAAGCGGAAGAGCAAATAATCTGAATCGCCACCAATCTGGTGGACAACAAACAGCCACAATGATGATGACAAGCTCGGAGGAGACTGACACAAAATGACAACCACTCCCAAACAGAAAACAGCTAACATGAACGCAACATATTTTTTGGCCTCAACATATGACTCTTAAAAGACACCACCATCTTGCAGAAATTAGGTCAAAAACTGAATTAAGGTGAGACAATAAACAATCTTACTTCTCTGCGGATTTGTCTGAACATGCTACCTGCTAACTAAAGTTGCTAAACAATACCATGCCAACTTCTTTTACAAGCCCAGACAAATGTTTTATGAAGAATTTCTTCCAACAGCTGCTGCAATGATTCAACTGAAACTCAATCCTCCGTGGCAGTTGTTACGGTCCACAGGCTGCCATCAGCTCCAGACAGGTCGGAGGACAGGTCTGAAAGTACGCCTCAGGGACCAAAGCCACGCTCTGCCTCATGTAAATTCACTCAGAGCATTCCTCTGTTGTCCTGCAAAGAATCCACTGCCTGTCTCGCATCCCCACCTACTTTACAGTGGCATTCCTCAGATTACGTTTCTGTGGTGAATGAGAGGCAGCACTAATAGAACAGCAGAGCAGTATTTCTGACTGATGATTTGGGATGATTTTGCTTGGAGCAGGACTGAAGGATTTGGTGAAAACATCTGATTGTTATTTTTATTACAGATACTGCGGTTTGATTCGAGATATGACCCTTTCAAAGTCGAGCGTGACTGTCGCACAAGGAGCAATGCAGGAATTTGTAAAACCGATTCCCACGACAGTTTAAACCCTGGGTCAGACAAGCTGCATGAAGTAGATTCTAAATTGTAGCCTTTGCTCACTGCTGCCTTATTTCAAATTGTGATACTGATTTAAATGAATGGACATGTACAAGTGGCAACTTTACACATACAAACTGAAAATATGCAATGAATGATAATGCATGTTGGGCTACGCTACCTACATACTGTGAGATGATAAAAATTTGACAAATACCAAAGATCATAAAATGGTTTACACTAAGGTAGCTCTGGTTGTATCATTCCACTGTATGCGATGCTGCACATCAATTACAAGGGTTGCTTTAGAACTCACAGGTTCTGAACATCAATGTTATTTCATGTCAAATTTCATTTTTTTTCCCCCCCATCTTTGATTCATTGCATTGGCCAAAAAAGGCATTGCACTGTTGTTCTCAAAATGTTAAAAATAAAAACTGCCAGAAAATGTTCATAATAAATCCACAATATACTTTATATATATATATATATATATATATATATATATATATATATATATACACACATTTACATTGAACTGTTAGTTTTACTTCCGCCTTAGCAAAAAATCATTGCAGCCTGACACAGTAACTCTAAAATAAAATAAATTTGGTGACATTGTAGTGTCCATTTTTTGTGCACAGCCATGTGGGTTTTATTTGACTTTAAGCAGAGCTGGGATTTTCTTTCGTCAGGGTCAGCTGAAGTGACACTCAAACACAGAAGGTGACATGAGGGCTTTGACTCAGACTGTGCAGACATGTGTCACCACTATATCTTTGTTTACCCCTGGTACAGTGCCCTATTGACTGTTCACTAGAGAAACTTGCTATGCAAAGTCTGGGGCAGGAGACGTCTTCTTGATCTGGCCATTCGCTGATGTTGTGAAACACTGCAGCAACAACTTTATTAGGTTTCTAAGGAAGTTAAAGTTAAGGGCAAACAGACATGCGCTCAGCTGGGAGCGGCTAAGAACAAAGACTCATTAAGTGGAGGAATGTAAGCTAATGTGTGGTTGCTGTCAAGTGAAAGAACTGTATTATCTGATTAAGGGCAAAACACATCCATAAACTCTGCAGATTATCTGCCTTCCTGAAACGTCTGGGACTTGTAGCTGCATACAGCTTTGAACACACAAGCCCAGTGTTGTCTAAAGGTAGAGCAAAGAACATCTGTGAGTGTTTAGTACTCTGTTACAAAGTCCATGTTCAGACTGTGGATGACCACAGTCCAGCAAATAGGCTTTCTAATGTTCCCACCACATGTCTCAGTTTGTGATATATAAGATTCGGTCACATTTCTTTGCTAAATTTGATGATATTAAACATTAAACACAAAATCGATCATTAGAAATATTCGTAAACACTAAAAATCTGCTCTGCAACTCCCCCTACGTCAACCTGAAATGAATTCATCGCAGCAGCACCTGCAGTAAGAGTTTCCTGCTGAACATGTTTTGCTGATGCACAGCTTCCTCTGATGAAGTGACAGAAAAAAAGATGACAGAAGTGTATAAACAATTGTGGTCATCTGAAGTTGAAAACAAACAGGTTTCACAATTGACTCCATTCTGAACACACAACAGGAAGTCAGTATACATACAATGTCTAAGAAATTAGAAAAATTACCAAGTGCCAAGTATAAAATACATAGGCAAGCAGTACAGAAGTGGTAACAGCTAATGATAGCAAATAGCCTTTGTGCATGTATGAGACAAACAGGAAACAACTGGAAATGGTACTACGACTCTTGCTGTTTCTCAGTGCTTCATTTTTTCATGTGATCCAGGGTTAACCACACCGTGTACCACTAAAACCCTGATGGGCGGCACACTCACTTCTTCTCATGAAAGGGAAGTGCACGTCGATCCGACTCCCACATGCAAACATTTCAACACTGTACCACACAATCCAGTCTATAACTATCACCTGCAGATGATTCTACGTTGGCTTAGTTTGTAGTTGTTGCTGCTGTATTATGATTTATGAATTTTGAACTCATTTTGCATAGCTAACTTATGTAACCAATTGCACAAGAACGTCTTAAATACACGTAACAGTAAAGAATCCAAACACACCATGTGTACTTTTCCTCATTCTGTCAGTAACACAACATCCCTTGAATTACATTAACCCTTAATTTAAAGCATGACTCTGAGTTAAACTACAAACTAGATTTAATGCTGTAACTGCCCATTATTTTTATATTATTCTGTTAATTATCATCTAAATTGATAGTTATTGCATGTCAAAAATCTGATAATTATTTTTAGATCTCTTGTTGAGGTCTACAAGATCAAAACCTACAGATATTAAAGACAAAGTAGACAATCCTCGCGACTGAGAAGCTAGAAAAATATGAGTTAAATTTAGGTCAAAAAATTATCTGCTTAAATGTAGCCGTTTAATTTTCAGGTGCTTTACTGGTTTAGCGACATAAGATTGGAAATGAACTGTTTCAGCTCTAACTTGATCCAATTTGCCTTTTCCATGAAACTACATAAGGTCATGAGCATATTTTAGAATACATTTACAAGCTGTTCTGCTGCATCTATTCATCAAATTCTTAGAAAATGTAAATCTCTATTAGGACATTCTGACAATTTAAAGACCTAGACAACTGAAAAACTCACCTATATGGTATACATGATTCTTGTATAATTTAATACAGATTGTGCTTGTATGTGTTAACCTCTTTCTGGTGTTTCAAATGGCCTTTTGACTCCTTCTTTTACAAAATTACTCCAGAATCAGAAATAAGTAAGTTCACAATACAAGCCTAACCACTTCCTTATCTAGTTTTAAGAATCTGACAGCTGTATCAGCAAAACACATCACTCAGATGATGCAAGCTGCGCTAAAACGTTAGGATCATCTGTGAAGAAAGACGAAGTCAAAGGTGTTGCTCTACACAGCTCATCATTGTTCTTTCAGGGTGGGTCATCTGGTGGTCCACAAAACTAGCCGAGTCCCCCCACCCCGCCCTACCCCACCCACCGGCTCTGTTTGCCACCCGGTCAGCCAGCCAGCCCACACCTGCTGTTGAAAGTCACAGTCCACTCACGGTCCAGTGGGTCCCCAAACAGCTCAGCATGACTCTTCATCCATGCCCCTTAATGAAACCACACCCAGACACCGCTGTTCTCCCCAACAGGGTGCTAAAGGATCAGGAAGAGCACCTCGCTTCTGACTGCAAGCTCAGCATGTTGGAAGGAAACCCAACCAAAACACAGGAACGTCCTCTATATTAAGCAAATCTACCCTGAGGCGTAATAATGGACTCAAAGTGCTGTCAAAACAGATAGAGTCTCTTTTTTCATCTATGCTTTTGATACAAAGCAGCGCTAGAAGAATGTAATCAATCTGGTGACCACATTTTTACCATCTGGCGTTCAGCCGGTTACAAAAAAATGGCTTGTCATGTGTTTTAATTAGTACAATTAATAATCCAGATTTCTACATTACTAACATCCGGAAATATAAATAAAACTTAAGTATCAAAACCAAGAGCGAAGTGAGATGCACCAATTCCGACATGTATAAGCTTGTTTAACGTGTTTTAACATATAAAAGCCATGCAGAAATTCAATAAATCAATTTTTCGTACATGTAGATATGAAAACATTTTCTGGAAACAGTTCTTTCCATTTATTGAGTTGTAGTATGAACTGCAGGACCTGTTTGAGGTTCAGATCTCCCAGTCTTCCTCAGAGAGATGAGATAATGCATTCCAGTTTAACTAACGCCACACTATGTCACGGAAAACTACGTCATTGAAATATGGAGTCCTTTTTTCCCCCATTTCACTCTGACTTGAACCCAGGGTTCACTCAAGAAAGAAGTTAGTTCTAAAACAACACCTGTGAGAGTCACAGCAGTATTTCCTTGAATATTGTGTACGTTAAGAACTTACTAAGTCTGGATTTCACTTATTAAAGTCATAGAAATTAAGATATTGTTGAAAACCTTTGCAAATAAGCATCTTTCGCCCTTTGTATGTTTTCTAAAGTTAATTTTAGCACATCATTTTATCAGCGTAACTCAGGTAGAGTCTAAAAAAGGATTTATATATGATATTTAAGTAGATCTTTTAGTTTCTCATCTCACTGCTACTCAGCTGTTTTCATTATTGATTCAGCTGTTAAGTGTTTTGATGAGTCATAGTTTAGTCTTTAAGAAGTTATGTGTAACATTTACAAAACCCTGGTTGCTGCTCATTGAATTGTAGTCTGCATCCTGTTGCTCATGCAAGTTAGGTGGAAGAGAGCATCCTGGGAATTTGCTAAAACCAGGATATGACAAACACAAGACTGAAGGTAACAGACAAACACATTCTTTTGGATTTTCCCGGAAAACTGGTCCTTTACAAAAAAAAAAACAGGGTCTCTAATGTTAAGTTATGTCACAATCCATTCATAAATTGGCAATAAAAACTTGATTAATACACCGTATTTTTAAATATGTCACAAAAACAGCTTTAAGTTTTAAGAAAGAAAACTGTTGTGAAGTATTTTTCTGTCACTCTGCAAATCAGTTGATTTTCACCATAATAATCGAAATAATTCTCAGTATTTTTGTAGGATTGTTGTACTGTTAACCTAAAGTGCATCCATCAGCCTTCTTGTGTCTCATTACATCTTCTCAAACTGTCTTCACATGTCTGTCGCGCTGTGAGGACTTTCAACGTTTTACCACTGGCTTCAGATAAGGACAAAGGACATTGTCTGAACCATTTATCTTTAAACATACCACTCCCACATGCCTTTTCCGCCCATCGCTGGAAGACCCGTCACCTGTGACTCACATCTGACAAGTTGGGGGTAAAGGGACCGGTGTTGAGTAATGTTAAATGACCGTTCAAACTGCCCCCGGACACTCCTAGCGCCTACCAAAGCACTGCTTGCTTAAACATCACAACAGCGTAACTAAGGGAAGTGACTCAGTGATGCACTGGGAGCAGCAGACATGGCTCCCCTCATGTCTACAATTACCAGGCCTGGTATATATTATCTGCATCCATGTCATGTGTTGCTGTACGACATCAAAGACATGTGTGTTTTCACACTTCGATATGGCGCCGTTGCTATGTCATTATGGTGCTGTCTATAAGCCAAGCCGGGCCAGTAATTAACCCAAGTCATTCTAATCCACGGTCACTAATTGAGGGCTCGCAGCAAGAAGTTGGTGAGCACAGATTACTGGTTTAACTCAGTAAATCAAACTTCTGCTTTAGATTCACTAGGGAGAAAAGAGACACCCTCGGGCTACAATTCTTTTCCAGGAAGTGAATGAGGCAGGCAAGAACAATCTTGTCCAACTTAAGTGCTGCAGTCGACATTTCTGAATCACAGCTGTGGACAAGGCTCGACAAGAGATTCTGGTTAACCAAACTGGCCTTCTTTAAGACCTCCTGGCCGTCGTGTATCCTCAACCACAGTTTATACAGGCCATAATGGAGTTCAACCAAACCGGCCTCCAACTGCGGATATTCTTTACAAGATTTCAGTTAACAAAGGGGATGTTGTTGCATGTTTGCCCATCGGTGGGGAACTTTAAAGGCAAGTCAGATGGAGCTGAATAATGTTTTTTAGTACATAAACTGGCACAAATGTTTAACTCATTTCACAAGTTGGTTTGACAAATGGTGCTTTAACTACATTCCTCAGGAATAACAGGCTGCTTTGAAATATAATCTTCACTTTCCGGGAAAAGAAGAAAAAAGTCCAGGTTGACAAAAAGGGAATCATTAGTTACAGTTACAGACAATTACAAGATTTTACAACCTATTTTCTCATAAATAAGAAAGCTTTCCAACATCTCTTTTGAACTCAAAGGCTATTTCTCATCTGGATAAGCATTGAGAGCACCAGAAAACTGAGAAAATGCCACAATGAAACTTGAAATTTATTCCAAGACTGAATAAAACACTGTAAAGCACTTTAAGATCACTGTCCCAACTAAAGTCACATCATTAATCACTTCTTAAAGCAATAAAACATGCAAATTATATAGAATCTAGTGGGAGTTTTTTTAGACAAGGTGTACCTGATAGGTGTTCTGTGGTGGATTAAACTTTAAAAACGTCTTGTCCTCTCATTGTTTAGTCAACCATACTGCCCTCTTTGGTAGCAAAAAGCGGCTACTTTCGGCCTACTTTCTCTACAAAAGCCCAAATTAAGATCTACTGAGGAGGTCGCTTGAGGTGTAGATTTAAAGATGCCAACATTTCACACGTCAAGCTGTTGAAAAACTCAAAATATATGAAGTTCGAGGAGACTAACCAGAGTGTCTCTCTACCGCTAGCTAGTTATCGTTAACCCACACCCAAAGTTTTCCCCTGAAGACAAGCATTCCTCGCTGCTCTCATTCTGCCGTTTACATTGTTTTCTGTCGCTCTAACTCTGACACACCGGCCAGACATGGCGAATGTGGGCTAAAACAACAAAACTCACCTTAAGCTGAGAACTTTCTGATGTTTCTGTGGATTTAGAGCAACATCTGCCCCCCAAAAAGTGTCCTCTTTAAAAGAAATAAAAAAACGGTTAGAGACGCGAGGACTAGCTTAAACCGTGATGAGGGTCCGCTTTGTTTTATCTAATAAACCGCACCGATGTGACAAGTACGTTGCGTTTCCGATTACAACACGGGTGGAGCTAACATGTCTAAAAAATGAAAATATTATAAATTAAATACGGCTTGAGGGGCCCCCGGCTTGTCCGAACACGTTACGGCTCCACTGCTGCTGCTGCTGCTGAGGCGTTTTTTAAGGTCCACTTCAACAAACCTCTCCTTATTATTTAGACCCCGCCTCCACAGGAGGAGCCGCGGCACGCAGAGGGCAGCGGAACAAACACACCGGTGGGTCGTGAACCCGCCTCACCTCGGATGTGGTGAAAATGAACACGTATACGCGCCCTCGCACACACAACGAAAGCTGAAAAGCCAAAGCCTTTAAAAAATAATAAACAATTAAATTTAGACATTTTCAACATTGTTTAAGTGAGAAGATTTGCTTTGTTGTAGCATTTGTACTTGTACATGAGAAATCACGTTTTGTACCACTTTATATTGCATTTCAGATGCAAATAATGCACTGTTTTTGAACTCGGTTTGTTTTACAGCTTCAACTCACATGCAGAGTTAAATTATTAATGCAAAATATAATCAACAACTTTATGGTGATGCCTTATTATATTACACATATCACTAGTATACTCACTACTATCATCAGTTGCGATATTTAAAGTTCCTCTCTCTAAATCTACCTTTCTGTATCAAAGTTATATATTTATATAATGGCCCAGCATGACCTAACAACATAATTCGACGTCAGTTTTCCCATTTTTATGCCACATCCACGTACTGCACTATAATTTATAGGTGAATACATTGTTATTTTCCAAATGACATTTCACAGAGCAAACAACAGCATCAGCTTCTAAAGTATCAGTGATGAAAGAAGTCTTCAGGTCATTAATAAATAAATACACACAAAGTCAGATTATGTAACTAAAGTATTTAATTAATGCACCAGTAGTAATAGGAATATAATATAGGCAGTGGACACCATTCTGCCACCACAGATGATATTTCTTTCAATATTTTGAGTGTATTTTGCTGATAAAAATTCAGTGTGGAACTTTAACATGTAACTTGATATATTCAAAATGTAGGTAATGTCACTTACTAAAGTTAACGATTTGAATACTTCTCGTAGTATTGCTTTTCAAGTTACTTTAGGTGAAGAAGCACATTTTTAACCTCTGCATGGTGTTTTTTGAAGCCATGTTGCAGCCACCTTCACTGCTCAACTGTCATTTAAATGCAACAGATTAAAACTCTCAGCAATTTTAGAACGTAGCTTAGTTGAAAATGCAGTACGAAAGCAAATAGAAGCGCTTCATGAAATGTACAAAGACACTTTCAGTGAAACTGGGGGTTAACAACCACAATATTTAGCTGCGGTGGTTTCAGCGCTGCTGCACTCAGTCGCCCACCGAGTTCATTTCCTTTGCAAATTGAGAAGCAACTTTAAGCCATTTTTAATGTCAGCGGTGCTTATTTCATGTATTCTGGATGACATTTTGTTTTACCAACTACAGTACATCAGCAGGTACTTTTTAAACTGAATAACGGTGAAAACTTGAGCTTGTGAAGATCCAAAAACTTGATTTGCAAAGACATCAGATATGTTAGGCGGAATTATGGGGATGAAAAAATACAAATAATATTTCAGTTGGATGGAATGGTGCAATAATATAATGCTAGAAGACCTGAAGATGCCTGAAAAATACAGAATATCATATATGACAGTGTCATGAAGTGTGGATTAAGGTGATTTTAACCATTTAAGAAGAGTAATAATGGGTAAAATTGGTTCTAAATGGCAGATGCGACTTTGCATTATGTACTGAGACATGTCAGAAATATACACTGGCCATCCAAAGGAAAAATCCCACACTCCAATATTTTGTTGGACTGCAGTCCAAAAAAATATTGCCTTTAGCTTTGAGTATGGCACACATTCACTGTGGCATCGTTTTGATAAGCTTCTCCAATGTCATAGCATTTTTTTCTGTCCAGAATTGGATTCATTTTCTGCCATGATCTTGTATTGATGATGGGAGAGTCGGACTGCTGCACAAAGTCATCTCCAGAACATCCCAAAAATTCTCAATGGGGCAGAGGTCTGGACTCTGCTGAGGACAATCCATGTGTGAAAATAATGTCTCATGCTCCCTGATCCACTCATTCTCAATGTGAGTCCCATGAATCCTGG
The DNA here is from genome assembly GCF_022539595.1 of Amphiprion ocellaris. Taxonomy (NCBI): domain Eukaryota; kingdom Metazoa; phylum Chordata; class Actinopteri; family Pomacentridae; genus Amphiprion; species Amphiprion ocellaris. Next base: position 30,859,043 of record NC_072775.1, read on the forward strand.
TATCGTCATCTTTGAACATGTCCATGAACATCAGGGAAGAAAAACTCCATTGATGGAAAGACCTGGTCATTCAGTATCTTCAGGTAGTCAGCTGACCTCATTCTTTGGGAACATAACGTTGCTGAACCTGACCAAACCCAGATCATAACTCTAACCCCCACAGGCTGGTAGACACTAGCCATGATGAGGGCATCACTTCATCTGCCTCTCTTCTTACCCTGATGCCCCCATCACTTTGGAACAGGGTAAATCTGGACTCATCAGACCACATGACCTTCTTTCATTGTCCAATGTTTATGCTCCGTAGCAAAGTGAAGCCTTTTCTTTCCTGATTAGCCTCAATGATCAGTGGTTTTCTTAGAGCTACAGCTGTTTAGTCCCAATCCTTTGAGTTCCTTTCTCATTGTGTGTGGAAATACTCTTACTTTCACTATGAATCATAGCCGCAAGTTCTACTGTTGATTTCCTATGATCATCTAGAGTTTGTTCTGACCACATTTTTTCCTCGAAGATGATGGTTCACCACTATCCTTCCAGGTTTTAATAATGCATTGGATAATTCTTAACCCGATTTTAGTAGTTTCAGAAATCTCCTTAGTTGTTTTCTTTGCTTTAATTTGACCCTTGAGACAGATTAATATCTTTCCACAACCACAGGATATGTCTTCCAACATGGTTGTTTAAGAAATGAGAAGCTTCTCACTGCATCAGCTAGGGTTAAATAAGTTGAAACATATTAATTACTGCAGTAATTATCCAGTGGAAGGCTCTAACCTATTTGTTTAGTTAAATCCAGGTGGGGATTTTTTATTTTTTTTGGACAGGCAATGTATATAGAAGTGCAAATGAAACATTCTGAGAGTAGAAATCCCACAACAGGGAACCAAAGGAGAAATATGAGTCACAGAGGTTATAATGAACAAAGAAAGCTGCTATAGTTTCATTAATCCAAATGCTTTATTACTCTGTTTCCCCAAATCAGATCGTCATTTGTTGAAAATGTCACTTCCTGCTTCTTACACTGAGCCTCTGTAATAACTCAATGGTGTGGGATAAGTATGCAGCAGCTGATTCTGCCAGCTGGACCATTGACACATGAAGTCTCCGTTACACATCTTTACATCACTGCACACTCATCCTGCCACATACCTCCAGTAATCCATCCAGGGACAGTTCACAGAGCGCTTTTTTAAAAAAAATGCAGTATCAGTTTCACACACAGTCACACTTGGGAAAAAACCGAACAGAAACACCACCAGCATCCTCTCTGGTGATGGTTTCTTTGCTTTGTGGAGAGAAACTGCCAGATTCGACTCTTCTCAGAGTAAATTAGACCCAAGCATTTCTCAAAATGCAAAACTGAGCATGGAAATTGAGAAACAGCTGGTGGAGGGTTAAATAACAGGGACAAGAAGAAGACTTGTCCTTGTAATCATATATTAGGCACACTGCTTGGTTTGCATTTGTTTGTGTCACATAGATGATATTCTGTTAGATTAAAAACACAAACCTGTTCCGTTAAGGCGACAGAGGGAAATATAAACCACTAAATGCTAAGGTATTTGCAAAACCCACACATGAGGTAGCAAAAGAAAACAACTGCAGACAATGAAACCACCAAGAAAGCAGCACCAGTTTGGAAACCTCACCTGAACCGAAGCATGAGGTCAGACTCGGTTCAGCTGAGGAGGATGTTGTCATCTAAAGTAGGTCATGAAACACTGAGTGTAAGTCTTATGAAAACAGTGATGCACTAAGTTTCAAGCTTCTGCTGCTGCTGCTATTTGTGAAACTTTCTGGAGGAAATGCTGCCACCATCTGGGCAAAGCACAACACAGCAAACACATACTGACAGCAGGAGCATAACTATTACAGAGGTTGTTGGAAAATTGTTCCATCTTTAATGTAATTCTTTATCTTCTTGTCTGTATTGCATTATTTGTATTATTTAAGGGGGTTAGAAACAGAGTGGTCTAACCCCCAAAAAATCCAAACTGAGTTTTATATAATTTCTGTTAAAATTTATGTCTAGAGTTTAGTGGCAAAGTGGTCTAACCCACAGCCCAAATACAGCGTTACAGTGGTGATTTGAATGTTAGATGTCATAGATGTTAGATGCTATGGGAAGAAGCTGGCAGAGGCAGTGTGGTGCTTTGGGTAACGTTCTGTTGGGGAACCTGCAGCCTAAGCAGTGTTACAAACCATATACACCCCTGTACACCATGTACACCCTTTAATGAAAACGGTATTCCCTGATGGCTGTGGCCTCTTTCAGCAGGACAATGCACCATGCCACAAAGCAACAATGGTTCAGGAATGGTTTGACGAGCACAACAACCAGTGTGAGGTGTTGACCTGGCCTCCAAATTCCCCAAATATCAATCCAATGGAGCATCTGTGGGATGTGCTGGACAAACAAGTCTCATCCATGGAGGCCCCACCTTGCAACTTCCAGGACTTAGAGGATCTGCTGCTAACATCTTGGTGCCAGATACCACAGTACACCTTCAGGGGTCTAGTGGAGTCTAGGCCTTGATGGGTCAAGGCCTAGACTCCCCTAGTCATGCAGACGCTGCATGATGCAAATTTTGCATCTGCAGAAGGTTCTGCATGGACTGGTTCAACACTGTCCTGAGGGTTGCCATGTTCAGTATGAGAAGTATAATGTGATTTATGAACATTATGGCACACAAAAATATTATAGTAGATCCCTAAAATAACATAAAGAACTTGTATATAGCATAATATACGCTCTTTAGGTTCCCACTGCCTGATCCTTATAGGATTGGGTCAAATTATGATCTCTTACCTTTAACTAAGAGATGAGATCATTTTTTATTTCATTTCCCCACGTTTTGAGATCATTTGTCTCAAAAATAAGAGAGATGAACAGACACGTACCACCTACCTAAGCAGAATTCAATTTATACAACCGAGCGCATTTTTAAAAGTACATTTAAAATATTATTATTTTAAAAAAGATGGAACTTAACAACACACAGATTCTAAACTACAATTATTAGTTTTATTCCTCATAAATCGTTAAATAATGCTCGATAAGTTAAAGAACAATTTTTGGGTTGCCAAGTTTTTCCTTTAAGGTATTTCCAATACACTGTTTAATGTTCAATTATCTTGACCATTAGGACATCATGTGGCCTAAATCCCCTTTTCAGGCTCAAACAGCGCTGTGGAAGCGTCTCCAAAATGAACTGAGGAGCTAAAATGGCAAGAAGAAGGTCACGTTTGAGGAGGATTTTCAACAATTTGGCAGCCCTAATCAGAGAGCGGTGCCAAAATACAATAAAATAACATCTGTTTCGGACAAAATGTCTCTAAAACTGAAGTAGACAATGTCTTAGATGATAACATTCCTGCAATAAAAACCTTTTTCTGTTAGACTGGGTGAAAATTCTGTTCTGACATTGTAAAGAAACAGGAGAGCAGCTTTTACGTAAAACATTTATTTGATCCAATTCTTTGGAATGTAATAGTCAATGATGAGAGTCTGAGACAACAGAGACGGATGAGTCTGGGCGCTGACCAGAAAGTCAAAGTACAAACAATACTTTTAGTCACATAAGGCCTCACTGCTTTCCAATTTATTTTACTTCCTTCTTTCCTTTCTTTTCATGTTTTTTTTTCTGGATTCGAGACGGCAAAAATTACAGAAACTCTTCTGAAAATAAAACATTTTTCTTGCCATACAAAGAAAAGAAAAATAATAAAACAATGGCACGTACATCAGTGACAGTACAAAAACACAAGGTGATATTATACCAAGTAAATAAAACTGTTACGCTTCAAAGAGACGCATATAAGCTTTTTCGAGAATGAAAAACATCTCTGTAAATTGTACATTTCAGAATTATAAGCATGTCATCTGAAACCGTGTTAAAAAGAAGCAACAATAACACTGTCCTCTCCTTCCTCTCTTTTCATAAATCAACATCATAAACACATAGATTTTTTTTAAATATATCAGTGCAACATTTGTTTTCACGTCGAGTGCTGCAGCATCCTTTCTCGAGCTTAATCGGCTGAAACATTACAAACACATTCTTGCCGGGCTGAAGGTTAATTTGGAAACCCGCGATCTTGTCTGGTTATTTTGCTGTTTGCATTTTTAGCAACAAAAACCTACAAGTCGGCTTTTATAAGAGCAAATTATGAGCATCTCAACAGTCTGAGCGGATTCATTTGATTGGAATCGTTCACTAAGAAACAAGCTAATGATTTGATTTAAGTTGAGTCGAATGATAGAGTGGATTTCTTTCTTTTGTTGTTGTTTTGAAAGCCTCATCTTAATGGAAAGAATTAATGCTCAGGTGTGATGCCACGTAATGCTACATTAAAAATGGGCAAATTTGTGCAGTAAAATAGCAGATAAGTGGAACTACATCAGTCTGTCATATTCGTTTAATGGCTTTTTGATTATTGTAGGTTCTATATCTGCATTTAGTAAGAATTTTTGAACATATAACATCTGTTGGAGGTTAACTGGTTTGATGATAGGTGACATTTCTGGCTTTCAAATCTCAATCTTTTCATCTATATTGCGCTATCAACGAGTGACCAGTATCACAACATGTGTAGCTGCAAAAGCTAAAACACAACAAAGCAGTATTATTAACACAAGACTTGTTGCTCTTGCAATTTTAGATAGAAAAACTATGCAAAGTTCGCTTTTCACAGATTCAAAAGTTGTCTCCTAGTAAAAGACCAACTCCAGATTACAGTAAATAAGGTCATTTTTGTAAGGAAAGGCTCCTGGCAACAAAAAAGTGATGAGGAAAAAGGGGATAAAATGCGAAATGAGGAGCAGGATTCCACAAAAACAACATGCTTGTGCTGCAAATTAATATTTTAAATCTAATTTTCACCAGCTTTCGACAATCAAAACAAAGTAAATAACCCTTTGGTCTCTGCTCTGATCAGCTTGTGAAACTTTAATGTGACTTCCAGGCCACCGTAGCTCTAGGCGAAGGGACGTATGGAGCAAGAACTGTGAAATATGATCAGTGTTTCTGATTTTATTTAGCTCCAGAGAGCACATCCTGACAGAGAACAGCAAAGTCACGGCAAACATGAATTCTTCGAGACAGTGGGCATTCAGAAACCTCCTCATCCTGATGCTGAGAGACACTTGCAAGTCCTTCTTGTGGCTCCCAGACCGCCGGACACCTCTGGTTAAAGGTTTAACAGTCTACTGGTGTCAGAAAACAACCCCAATGATCCATCCTCGATTCATCTTCCTGGTGCTGAGGTTGTCCTTTTTACCCTGTACCAGAAAAACCCTCCAAACCAAAACCAAACAAAACTCCCAAGACGGCAACCAGAGCAGATTCATAACAGAAACAACTCTGCTTTTCTGTACATTTTCAAAATTTAGAGATTAAGGGTGAGTTTGATTCCAACTTGGAAAGGATACTGCGGCACTGGTGTCATTTTTCTATAGAAAAGGGCGCTCAAATATATTAAAACCTATGTACAATATGTTGGATGTGTCATGTGCCATGAAGAATGAGGCGTTCAGGGCCCCTACACGCTTCAGGAGATCCCACACGATTCCAGAATCTGAGCTTGGGTTTCAACAGTTTAGCTCGTGTCAGTACGACTGTCATGAAGGCATGAGGATCTACAGATCTACACTAACACGTGTGATATGTGACAGCACGCTACAACACTAAAGATTTTATCACCGCAGCCTGGAAAAGTGAATGTTTCCTGTGTAGGAACCCCGGACGGAACGCCAGCCGATGGGAAAAACAACCAGCAGAAAACAAGGCAACAGAAAAATTGGAGGAAAAAAAAGGCACTGTCGGAACTAGACGCAGGTCAACGGGTCGCTACCTGCTTCACACACGCTTCATGTGTACAGATAAACATGAGTGAAACACACACACACACACACACACACACACACACACACACACACACACACACACACACACACACACACACACATGCACACACACACATGCACACACCAGCCGGACATACACACCTTAAATGCAGATGTATATGAGCGTGACACATGTACACACACTTTCATACACTCTCACAAGGCCAAATAAAGAGCCGGATATCAGAATAGCAGACTTCACCGCAGCGTCTGAAAGAAAAAGACAAGAAAAACGACAACAAAATCTTATCTTTCCGTAAAATTACATAAACTTTCATCTGAATTGGTCTCAACACCAGCATGTGATTACATGAAATCAACGAAGCACGCCGAAAAACAAATAGAATCCTTAGTTTTCTTCTTCTTTTTTTGTAAGTTTTTTTTTTTTTTGCTGTACAGATTCTTTTTATACACAGTGCCCCCCTACAGGTCAGTCCACTTCCACTGCCGCTCCTGAGAAATAAAATTACATCGGCTCACTTTCAGCCCACCCTGCCGTCCCATTGGTGGCTTCAGCCCTGCGTTTCCTCTCCCTTGATTGGCTGCATCAACGTGTCCACGCGGAGCAATCGCAGCTCCGTCCGTCCGTCCCACTCACGCCTCTGAGTAGTTAGTCTGTCCGTTCATCTTGTCCTTCTTTAGCTTCACGCCGTCCACCAGCTCAAAGTTATAGTTTTCCAGGGCAGATAAGTTCCTGTCCGTCATGCTGCCCTGTGAGCAGGCGCAGTACAGCACCACGCCACAGATGGCGCCCAGGAAGACGCCCAGCGCTGACATGGCGATGATGGTGATGAGGATGGGGTCCAGCGTCTTCAGCATGTTGCCTGGGCCGCCCAGTTCGCTGGTCTCCTGGGAGAGGGAGTCCATGGCTGCAAGAGGCAGAAATAAGATTTAAATCAACTACAAAATGCAGAAATTCCTACTACAGCTTCCATGCTTGTGTGTAAGTATAGTATAGTATAGTATAGTATAGTATAGTATAGTATAGTATAGTATAGTATAGTATAGTATAGTATAGTATAGTAAAGCATAGTATAGTATAATATAGTATAGTATAGTATAGTATAGCATAATATATTATAGTAAAGCAGAACAAAGTATAGTATAGTGTACTATAGTATAGTATAGTATAGTATAGTATAGTATAGTATAGTATAGTGTACTATAGTATAGTATAGTATAGTATAGTGTAGTATAGTATAGTATAGTATAGTATAGTATAGTATAGTATAGTATAGTATAGTATAGTATAGTATAGTATAGTATAGTATAGTATAGTATAGTATAATAAAGTACAGTATAGTGTACTATAGTATAGTATGGTATGGTATAGCATAATATAGTATAATATATTATAGTAAAGCATAATAAAGCATAGTATAGTGTTCTATAGTATAGTATAGTATAGTATAGTATAATAAAGTATAGTATAGTATAATAAAGTATATTATAGTGTACTATAGTATGGTACAGTAAACCATCGTATATTATAGTATAGTATAGTAAAGCATTATGATATGTAGTATAGTACAGTACAGCATAGCATAGCATAGTATAGTATAGTATAGTATAGTATAGTATAGTATAGTATAGTATAGTATAGTATAGTATAGTATAGTATAGTATAGTACAATACAGTAATAGAGTTAAGGCTATTAATTGTCCAAATGAATACAGTACCTACCTACAGTATGTTAAAGTTTGCTCAAGTTAAAATGAGTTCAAAATGTATAAAAATCACTAAAGATTGGATATCAATTGAAGAAATGTTCATTAGATATATGTAAAAAACAAAAATCCCTTGGCATTAAGATGTAATGGAAAAAGAAAAGGACACAAACACAAGTTCATGATTCCGATCCTGGCATTAATTTAATGTTTTGTACTATGCAACGGACTATTCTGCACACAGCAGCTCAGGACCAGCAGCTAGCAATTGTATCATTTTTGGCAAATAGCTGTGATTTTGACAAGGTTATTATGACAATTTCACTGTAAAGATGCAGAAAAGGACATCTGAAAAACTATAAAGATGTGACCAGTAAACATAAGAGCGTGCACTACCAAAATGACTGTACAGTGACGAAGCTGGTGACGGTACTTACGTAAGATGAAGATCTCGGTCGGTGGAGACGTTGGAGCTTCAGGATCTGGAGTCAGAAAACAGAGTCTCTATTAGACTGTATACAACACAGAACAAAGCTGAACAAAACACCACAACATTAAATAACTCTGAGTATGCGACAAATTCCAGAAGCATTTTCTGTTGATATTTGTTGAAGATCTTTTTACATCCCGACAGCAATCAAGTTAAAGTAAATCAAGTTTGACATCTTCCACTGCTAAATATGCCATATAATTGCATTTATTTGTGCATTTGTGCATTTTCTAGTGGTCTTTGTTGTGTTCACTTTCATTTAGGGCTTCATTAGAGTATGAATCTGAATCTGTATACAAGGTTAGATGTGTCTATTCATACAGTTTATACAATACAGACTATTTATATTGTTAATATAACTATTTATCTCTACATGTATATTTAGATTACTATTTCATATTGTCTCTATACATTTATACATTCATATATTAGTGTGTTCATACCACTTTGTCCATACAGTATATTCTATTTATACTGCAACATAATGCACTTTTCTGCTGCTTAAACACCTTAGACATGATGTCAGCTATGAGAACAATTAAAACTAGAGCAGCACCTAATGTTTTTTCATTGTTGTTTACTATATCAGTTATTTTCTAGATTAATTAAGAAATGTCAGAAAATGGGAAAAAAATGTCAATCGTTCTTTCCCAAAACCCAAGAAAACATCTTCAAACATCTTGTTTTGACTACAACCCAACAATATTCAGTTCACTGTCATACAGGAGGAAAAAAAAACTGAAAATATTCACAGTTAGGACTCTAGACTAAGAGAATATCAATTTAAAAACATACCCAAACTGAATCATCAACTGGCAAAATAGCTGCAGCTCTATCATTAAAATTACACGCAGAACATCTACGTTATTCAGATGTGTGAGAATTTGAAGCTGATATCTATATTTTGGTTGTACGCTTTCAAAATCTGGCTTATTCTCGCTCCTACACAGTCTAGCTTCATGCATCGTCCAGCGCTACAACACTCACCTCTACAGTCCTCAGCGTTGAGTCCATCCAGGATCTGGATGTTGTCCACAGCTATGTGACCTGCACTGCGCCTGTCTGCGACGCCTTCAATCACCACCTGAAAATAACAACACACTCAGACGGCAGCTTTCGACACACAGCTGACAAAAAAACTCCCAAATCATGTATTTTAGAGGATATTTAAAGGTGCAAATCCCTGTTAAAACAACAACAAATGAGCTGATTTTGTGAGCATCTTGTGGCAGTCAGACATCTCCCCGACGAGTTGTAAGATAATAAGAGAGATTTATCTCATTCTTTGCTTTTTCTTGGTTTAGTTTCTACTTTCACCTCTTCTGACCCTAAGAATGAAGTAAAATGAAAGAGAATAAGAAAATAAAATCAGTAGTTCACTGTGTTTTTGAACAGTCAAATGCCAAAAAGTTTGGGCACAACTTCCTTATTTTGTTAGTTATTGTGTTTTAGCTTCATCACAACAGGAAAATAAAACTTAACAATCTTATCCGGTAAAAACAGGTTATCATTTTTCTATTTTCAACACGAGCTCACGCTGTTCAAGGAGCCCAGACCCAATCTCAGCATGCAATTTACAAGAAGCAAGAAATGCACAAAAAAAAGGCCACAAGTTTATCACTGGGAAATTCTGAGTTTCCAGTTGTTGCCACTGAGCATGTTTTTGTCTTTTTCCATGAATACTTGTGGACTGACTTTGGCAAAAAACTGGAAGATGCGAAGTCCAGCCAGAACCTTCTTGCTGTGAGATGACACATCAAATTTCACTTTAACAGCTCAACGGTTCTTATATTTTTATTACAATTTTGTTGTTTTGTTGCCTCTTTCTTGATCTCTATGAAGGTTTTACACAAGTTGTTCATGTCAGTTTATGGCTAAATAATGGCATCAATTTGATTTAACTCTCTAAACTTTGAAATTTGCCAGTGTGTTCGGTATCTTTGAAAAAATGCAAAAATTACACCTTTTATCAAAACATAAAACTGCAAAAACAGAAAAAATCTGCAGTTTCAACTCTCTATTGGCTGTTGAACTACTGAAATGTGACGTCCTGTTTTGTCTTGAAAAAATATTGTACATGTAGATTCCAGGTTTTTTAAATGTAAGTAAAATAAATAATTAAAAAAATGAAACTTTTTATGATGAATGGCATGATAACTGACATTTGTTAGTTGTCTCTCCTTCTAGTCATGGTTGTGCTGGTTCCATAGAGGTGCAGGACTTTATACTGCAGTGAAAAATGAACCCACAGTGGATAAAAATGTGACAGAAGCAAATAAATACTCAAACTACTTAAGGTTTAGAAGGAAAACTGTCCAGCTACAGAGGGGAATATCTAAAAATGACAATAAACTTGGAAATCTGATATATAAGGTTAAAAATGCTCATCTATAGCTATCATGTATTGTTATTTTTAGTGTTTAATAGGCAAAAAAATGAAAGCAAATTAATATGATGTCCTGTTTTGTCAGGAAAATGTTCTAAGTCTAAGCTTAAAATTATCATATTTCATGTAAATCACTTTAATCTATGTGTCTCATTAAGAAATTCTCCTAACTGAAATGAATCAAATTGAAAATCATCACCTTTAGCCATAATTTATTGTTAATTTCAGCGTTTGATAGGCGAAAAAGTGAAAGCAAATGAATGTGATGTCCTGTTTTGTGAGGAAAATGCTTCAAGTCTAAGCTTAAAATCATCAAATTTCATCTAAATCACTTTATTCTATGTGTCTCACAGAGAAATTCTCCAAAAATAAATAAATAAAGTTGAAAATCATCACCTTTAGTCATCAATTATTGTTATTTTTAGTGTTTAATGGGGAAAAAATGAGATGAAAAATTCCCAGGAAGGTTCTAGTCTCCTCTGCTGTCATTTTAAAATAAAAGCAGGCTGTATTACCTGATAAGAGAGGCTGGAGTGGGGCAGTAACACTCGGCCTTCCCTCCACCGGTTGCCCTGGTGGCCGCTGATGGTCCACAGGATCTGGCCCTCCTCCGCCTCCCGCCGCTGCTTGATGTGCAGCGCTCCAGCGTGTTCACCAAACATGTGGTACCAGAAGGACATGCACAGGTCAGCGTCTGGGGAGGCGATGGGAAGGCTGTCCAACCTCGCCACCTTCTCCTCCTCCTCCTCCTCATCCTCGCCGGTTTTACTCGGCAGATCCGAGTCGGTCAGCTGCATGTAGATGAAGTTCCCTGGTCCTCCTGCAGGGGGCAGCAAAAGACAAGGTAAGAAGTGACTCTCTGACAGCTTGTCAGCACAATACTGCTCATCCTTAAGTACTCAATTACAGAGTGAGATCTTAAATAATGTACAAAGGCAGCCGGTAAAACTGATTTCTGCACATTTTTGCCTAACACAGGCTTTAATTAGGTTGAAAGCAAACTACTAAAAGTTCATTCTACACTCACTTTATCTGTTAATGTCCTTAATAGAGTGTTTCTCGGTCTTTTCATAGAATAAATACTGAATATTATCTGTGCAACTGTTTCAAATCAAATGTCACAAGCTCTCACAGACATCAAATTCAAGGATTTTCAAGGTTTTGTGGTGAAAACAAAAGGACTCAGCGGAGAAAAATCTGACTGTGCATCACCAAGAGCCTCGTTTTTTATTTGTGATCCGGTTAAGTCAAGAAATCAAGGTGAGATCATTCATTTCAGAGCTGCTGCCGCTGCCTCCACACAAACATCCATCACATCCATCAGGCTGGAATGGAGAGAAGGCCAGAGAGCTGAGGTGTGTTGATGAATTTCAGTGTTTCTTTTTCAAAAAGTCGCAGATTTCAGGGCCATTTATTTGTTGTCTAAATCTTTTAAAGCTTATAACATCCACGCATCCTCCCCACTTCTATTCAGAGCTGAACGCTTATCACGGTAAATAGAGTTTGCACTTCTTTTCGAAGCCGCTGTGAATGATGGATGTTTCAAACTGCCATTTAGGACGTTTGTATGTATAAATGACATTGTATTCATCACTTTTCTAATAGCATTTCTGTCTAATTCGGATTCTGTAGCATTTCTTGTGTGATCTATCTGTAATCCATTATTATTGTTGCTTAAGAATATTCATGAAATGAGATTTTTAATAATAAAAAGCAAGTTATGCTTCCCGTGGTTATTAATACTAAGATAGAGTTGTGTGTTGGCTTTAGTTTGAACCCTCACTTAAAATTTCCGGCAAATGTCCAATAAAACTGAATTTTTCTTTGTAATTAATACCCAAGGATGTCCATAACTTTAATCTCGCCTGTGTTTATCCTATTAAACATGAAAAACAGAATGAGACAGAAGAATCTGCCCATATTTTTGTTGGTAAGTATCCTAGTCAGAGCGAATGTCACACATTTCTCAAGTGTTTTTCTGTTCTGTTTTTTTTTTATCAGTGTGGTCCAAGTTATGGAAATTACTGCCTTTCTATCTGCACTTTATATCCAACTGAGTGGCTCCAGGCACTAGAAAAGCATGACACCACACACAGTATCAGGCAAACTTTTTGTCCTCCACAGCAGAGTTAAGATATCCAGCAGGAACTTCTCTTTACATCCTTGGCATGTTTTTCTCATTTCTTTAAGCAGAAAATTCAGTAGGTGCTGTTGTAAATTCCCTGCAGCTCAGTCAGTATAGAGACTTATTTCAAGCTTTGTTAAAAGTTTTCCAACTTCCAGCACAAGAGGCTTCGACAGACTTTTGAACAGCTGCATGGTAACATCGAGAGCTACCGAGTGCTCTCCCAAAGCATCTGTCAAGTGCCGCTGGTTAATAAAAAAAAAACTTGAACACAAAGGTGAGCAGACATCTCTTACCTGTGTGGTCCAGGGTTGGTCCTCTGTGGACGGCTGGAGCCCCGTTGGCCTCGATGAGCCACTCGGCTCCAGTGCTCGTCTCTCTGGTCCAACCGCAGAACGACGAGAAGTCAAAGTTGCAGGCGAACCACAAGTAAGCTGCAGCAAAGAGACGAAAGTCGCTGTTAGAAGCTACAAAACGCTACAGATAAACTGCCTGGAATGAATGCGCAGTCATCTGACCATAAACATCAAAGAAAACACAAAAACAGGCAGGTGTAGAAGTGAACAGTTCATTCAAGATCCCAGCAATCTGAATCCCTCACTGGCTTCCCACCTGCCAACACTGTTAAATAAGTTTAGTTTCACACTTTTTTTTTTTACTTCTCTGTTGCAAACTTGTTTACAGAAATGAGACCTATCAGTCCGTCAGCTTGCTTGAAGCTCTGGTTGGCACAATGTATTAAGATCTGTGAAATATCGGATCAGCTGATATATTTCATATTCTAAAGACACCAGAAGCAATGTGCTATGCAAAAACCCTGGAAAGTCAGTGAAATTTGGTGACTTTTTGCAATGACAGGTGAAAAAAAATCATAGGCAAAGCATAACTGAGCAGATACAAAGTTAAACTACCAATCTATCAATGGGACTACCAATAGAACCAATGACAGCGAAAGATACTGTTGGGGGCTGCACAGTGGATTGGTGGTTAGCACTTTTGCCTTGCAGCTAGAAGATCCCCGGTTCGCATCTCCGCCTTCCCTGGATCTTTCTGCATGGAGTTTGCATGTTCTCTCTGTGCATGTGTGGGTTTTCTCCGGCTTCCTCCCATAATCCAAAAACATGCTGAGGTCAATTGGTAACTCTAAATTGTCTGTAGGTGTGAATGTGAGTGTGCTTGTTTGTCTCTATGTGTAGGCCTGTGATAGACTGGTCACCAGTCCAGGGTGTATCCTACCTTCGCCCTAAGTTAGTTGGGATAGACTCCACCCCTAATAAGGATTAAGCGGTGTATAGATAATGTATGGATGGATACCGTTGGTAGACTTATGATACCATCACTGAGTTCCCTAAACGCTGACCACAAGGAGACATCGTCCACATCTTCAGTGCCCACTACAGAAACCTCAAAATGCAAGAGTAGGACATTAATGTTGTCTCAAACAAACCTGAATAGCTCAACTGCATTCACAACTCATGAGAAAAATCAAAAACATGGTACCTGAGATACCATGGAAAGTTCACTGTGAGGGTTAGCTAGTTGTGGAGACCCGGTAGAATCTAACAGTCAGTGAAATAGTGTATTATTCTTCATTTCAGAAAGGTGAGCTGTCACAAACAGTCACAGTTGTACAGTTAAATCATTTGGTTGAGCTCTGAGCTTCACCACATCTGTCAGGATGCTGTTTTAATGTTCGTAAAAGACAGATCCGTTTACATACGTCCACTGAAGTACGTATGTGTGACCTGAAAGATACTCAACGTAGTGAACTGTTACTGTTGAAGCAGAAAGTAGCCATGTGAAACGAGGACATAGTCTTTATTCTACTTTTAAATTTCTTGTTTTGTTTCTTACTTTGCTTTGTTTAGCTGTTGTAGAGTAAGGGCTCAGTGAAGTTCATCTTATCTTATCTCGTATCCATCAGAGACAGTTGGGGTGTCAAATATACAATAAGATGACTACCGCAATTACAGCCTGATGCATCCTCTAGTGACCAAATGTCAACTACAAAACCCTTGGCGATAATCAAATCCTTTTATATGTGGAAGATGCTTAAGTCTTCTTTACAGCAACACTGTATGTTTGCTGAAGCATAATACCAGGTAAAAGTAGTTCAAAAGGGTTTTAATAGCAACCTTTGGGAAAAAACACTCCTTAAATGAAATTCCAAGTGCGTTTATTAAATGATGTATGTGTAAAACCATCCACAGCCAAATCAAGTGGTGCCAGAAATGCTGCTATGTGGAAGGAAAGGCTAAAAACTCTGCTCCTGTGCTGCTTTCACTGCTTCATTCAGGAGAGCTGGAGCAGACAGCCTGAAGAAAAGGACTATAAGTCTTGTGGCATCATTATCAGAAAGCTGCTCCTGCTGCACTCAGAGTGTAAACTGTGTAGTGTGTGGAGAGGTCCATGTAACAGGCCTGTGCAGATGGACTGGGGGTGAGGAAGACAGAGTTGTGATTGTATTCGTCGCACAGTGCTGCAGGGCTTTTTCCTTGTCGAAAAACAGAAGACGAAGACTTCAGCACTGATAGAAAACAGCGACGCTACGTTACATATGTTTGGGATCAGCTCTGAGGAATGGAGGGACCTTCCACGGAGGAGGGCGGGGTGCCACCAACATCAGCGGATGTGGCCCCTGAAGAAACCCCAAACAGAAAAAAAAAACAGAGAAAGAAAAAAACCAACCTCCCTTCTTCTCTGCCGGTGCCAGCAGTCGACTGGCGGCAGCGGTTCACCACAGCATCCAAATAAATGCAGAACATTTTCCGAATAGTGGACGTGTTGTTTCTGAGAGGCTAATAGGATGCAGAGATGACCGTGGAGCTGCACGGTAACATCCCCCCCACCTCCAACCCTCCAACCCCGAGCTGTCTTCACGCGATGCTTCAGCTCAGCTAATTGAGACCCAAGAGGGCTCTATTCTTCTTCTGCAGCTCTCACTATGCCTCCCTCCATTCCTCTCTTTATTTTACCTCCCTTTCTCTTCATGCCTCTTCATCCTCCTCACTCACTCTGCCTCTTTCTCCCCTCTCATCTCTATTCACTCCTTCCCACTGGCTTCCCCTGCTCTTTATTCCTCTCTGTCACGGCTGCCATTTTTCTACCTTTCTGCCTATTCATTCCTGCTCCTTCTCCGGCCGGCTGTTTACTCCAAATGAGTTGAATTTGGTGCATTCACAGGGGATGATAAACTGTGACACAGTGCTAAAAAAAAAACTGCTATAAATGACCAAAAACAAAGCCCTGCGTTTGGCTTTCAAAGTGTTTCTGTGCACCAACACCTGCAGTTGGTCCACAGCGTCTTGCCGTGTGTCTAATACTTTCCCACCACGTCTCCCAACTTTCCCTTTCCTGCTGTTGCGGCCACTTTCATAAAATACAGCGCTGCTTTCATGCAGAATTAATAAGATCATGAGTTTTTGAACCTCAGATGCCCTGAGGCAGGTTCCACTTGTTGTCTCTTATTAATGCGACACCATAATTTAATTGTCACCAGATAAAACTGAAGGGAAAATATATTTATGCTGCATAAATTATTTAGCTGCATTTTCACCTTTTTCTCTTTGGACCTTTAAAAACCCTTCAAATTAAGCAGTCTAAGAGAAACAAAGCCCTCTTTTGTTACAGCGAAGGCCATAAACTGTGAACAGGCATTGCAGTGGTACATGTAAGATAACTACAGTGCCATAAATATCCTTTTATTTTTGCCTAAACACATTTTTTTTTTCAATGTTTGGTCTCATTTTCTGCCCTCTTTATGCAGAATATCTTAATCATAGTTTTTTGTTAACATGTCTCAGTCTTCTCGTTGTATTTCAATTGAAATGGAATTTACTGGCAAATCAGATAAAAACACTGTCGAAAACAAACAAAAAAAACCCCACTGCAGATGCATTTAATAGCAAATCTATCAGCCTCTTCTCTCAGCGGCCTCGTTTGTGAACTGGGGCGTAGAAAAAGCCATTTACTCTAATTGCAGTCGGCTTCACTGTTCTTTGTGACTGTGGTCAGTACTGTTGGTGACACTTGAATGATGGCTGAATTAATGCACTGATCTGGCAGCTATTTCTTCATCTGCCAGTGAAATGCTTCGACTTGACTTTGAGAGTTTTTTTTTTCACAGAGAGGATTTGGAAAACGGCAGATTGCGGCAGTCGCACTCACCTGGTATGAAGTCCATGATGGGGTTGGCGGCCGTGGTGCCTCCTGCTACAGACAGATGGGACAGTAAAGGTGGAGTCAAAGGTTAGAGAGGCTTGTCCAACCCACACAGATGCCAACACAAAAAAGCACAACACACCTCCCTCTATGAAAAGTCAATAAAGAGCCATCACGCTCAACAATTCAGTCAGATGAATTTCTTTTCCTCAAAGTTCTCCAAACTCAGAAAACAGAGACAATAGTTGGGTCTGACAGTAAAAGGGAAGATAAAGGAGAATCTGAAAGAGGGATCGGGCAATTAAATTTCATTTCTAAAGAAGGGCAAATAAATAAATGAAGTTGAGCAGAAAAAGACACCATTCAGTCAGTGAAAGGGAAGATAAGGGAGAATTTTTCATGATCTTGCTGCAGCTAGCTTCCTTTGTGTCAAAATGCAGAATATACGCAGTTTTAGTAAACATGAAAGAGGCATGATTTACAGAAGACAGGCTTTTAAGCTGTTTCCTTTTATTGTGTTGCATTTTAGAACTTTTGGAGAGAGCTTTACGTGGGTGGTGGGAACAAAGTGAAGTGTTTCAGTGTTTTACCTGTCACTAGGTCGTAGTTATCGGGCGCTTCGGTTTCCACGAAACAGTCCTCTTGTCCTTCCTCGCAATCGATGGTCAGAGTCGTGCCGGGGAGCGTGATCGGCGCCGTGGTGGTCGCACCAAACGTGGTCATGGGAAGCGTGGAGGCAAGCGGCGTGGTGGGAGGTGCTGTAGTTGTTATGTCTGAAAAGGGAGACAGAAAAGAGACAATTAGTTAGATATAAGGACTGTTAAGAATTGAACCAGATTGAAACTTCAACACCATTAAAGTTGGGGTAGGCAGAGTTTCTTTAGCCTTTCAGAATATTGTGAAATAAGTGGTTTGGGAGGAAAGTGGACTCCAGCTCCTCCTCTTTGCTCTGCTGTCAGGCGTTAGAAAGTTAAAAAATCAAAGACTTTAACCGATCATGGATCTTTTCAGACAGAGGGCATCGTTCCTATTGGCTGTTCTAAAGATGCAGATGCACATCCAATTTTAAAAAAGCCTGATTCAGATGGGAAATGATGCAGTAATTGTTACTCCAAAACAGGATCTTGTATGCATTTCCCCGATCAAGTTTTTGATCCGATCCAAGTCATTTAATCTATAGAATGAATCTGCTGATACTGACACTATTTTCCTACACAATACATACTTTAAATATTATACATTAGTGGTGTGAGTTGGTTGATCCACCAGCAGGAGCTTCTTACTGTTTAATACTGCAGTGACCAGGGGAAACAGTCACTTCTGTGTTGGCAAACAGAAAGCTTGGATATTTAAAGGAGCACCATGACAGAGACTTTTATATTATGAATACATGTTAACTTGATCTGGGATAATCTGAGATGATGATCCAACACTGCAGAAGAACATCTGATAGGTACACCTGCAGTTTTATTTCACATTTCTGCATGAAATCCAGTGCAACCAAAGAATCCAGCATGAGTTTATGCCCCAAAACTGGTCACATAAGCATACAAATGACTGTCATGTGTTGATTATTGAACTATTATTTGTTTCCACAGTATTTTTTGCCAAGTAATTACCACATAGAAAACATTTTTTTAAATCATTATATCAAAATAAGAATTTTTCAACAAATTAGCAGAATTTAAACCAAAAGTCTGCTACACTCATATGTATTGGATCAGTTCAATGACCATGATTCAATGAGGTGATAACAGCCGCCTGGGGGCTGAGTAGGCAGAGGAGGGCATCAAATAACAATGTATATGTTAGTTGGAGCTATAATTTACTTTGTGATTTGTGGTGGTCTGTGGCTTCTGAACAGCTGCCGGCTTTGCTCGGTTGGTAATCCAGCCCTGGGTGGTTTAGTTTCAAATTTAGTCTATACATGACTGCATCTGTGAGGTTTGTAGCACCAATAGAGGATAGAACTTATGGCCTCTTATAAGAAACGAGGAAACATTGTTATTTGAGGCAGAGGGTGTAGTCTTGATGGATACAACAATGACATACACAACTTTATTTGGTCCCTAAAACATCTTGAAATAAAACAAGGAAAAGGACCTTGATCCCTGCTACCGTGAAGACTGGCGTTCTCAGTGTGGTACCTTTATGTCCGTCAAATTTCCTTTTGAGGAAAACTGTCTAAAACTTTTTGCTTTTTCATCTGCTGCCAGTCTAACTCAATTAATATTCACTGTTCTTAAAGTGTACTGGAAATGCAAACAGGAATGTTCATTTATGTTTGCTTGAGCTCCATAAGAGGGAACTTTTTAAGGGAAGAACTTGTGCAAGTTGTGGCTACTTTTGGAGGCAAATTGGGACGAGTAGTGGTTATACATAGGCATAAAACAAACAAACAAACAAACAAACAAAGGTGTTGGTTTTCATTGAATTAAAAGTCTGATCTAAACTTTACAGCTCCTAAGATGAAAACATGAGGATGTTTCAGGGGCTTAAAAGGCCAAGAAAAAAAAAAAGAAACACTTAAGGTTGGGTCAAAGGAAAGATTGAATGACATCAATGTTCAAGAAATTAGAAGAATAACAACAGACATGATAATAAATTGATCATTCATCTTTACAGCAAACATACAGGCCTGAAAATGAAGTTCAATTTAGCCAGATTTAAGACGTATCTATTCATCGAAATAACACCTCCAGTTTAATATTAGCTTTGGCAAAATTAATATTAAACCTCCAGTTTAATATTACCTTTGGCTTATTTATGTAGGGGAATTGTGAGTCACTCATGAAAAGACAGATTGGGTTGGATACAAAACACTCTCACTGACAACTGAGTCTGAATTTCTCTGAAGGTTTAGATCCGACGCTCTTCTTTCCCCATCAAGCACCGAAGTAATAACAACAGAAACTCTTGTAGCTGGTTAAATTCTACTATACAGCCTATGTCTGCCGATGTGTTTTTATGGAAATGAAACAAAGTGAGCTTGAATTAGCATATGCAGGCAACGTAAAAAAAGAAAAAAACCACAGATGGTCTGCATGTAATTAAACTTTGTAAGGAGACGTGTTTGCAACATTTTGAGTGGGACGGAGGTTTGCTCTCGCAGCAGCGTGGATGTAAGAGAGTCGATGATTTAACTCAAAGCTTGGAGCGGCATTAGCGGCGACAAAACATCTGATTAAGCTGCTGAAGCTGATCTGCAGGCCTGCTGTTGGGCTTGTTAGTTTCCCTCCGTTGTGCGAGCTTCACTCGGTATCTTTCTGCAAAAACAGGAAGAGACGCCACCGTGGCTCTTAGATCCAATAACAGAAACCCCTTTTGAGTAGCTGTTATTCAATCAATCCAAATCAACTGCTAGTTCGGTGAGCCTATATCTTGTATTTAAACAACAATTTTTGCACCTTTTGTTCACTTAACAGCATGAATTGGATTTGTTTAGCGGTTAAGGACACTTGAGGTCAAAGCTTTATGATTAATGAGGCGTTAAGCTGCTTCAGTGAGCATCAGGGCACCTACAAGAGGGCTGTGATTTGGATAATTGAGCATAATTGCTATTGTCTATATACTGTGCATCTGCGTGGGTTTTTCAAGTGTACACATATGGTTTTCCTGTGTCTGTACGTGATCCGAGCAGCTTGATCAAAGTCTCAGTCTGTGTCACGTCTCCTGCAACAGTGTGTGTCGTCTTTGTTCTTCTGCTTTTGAAGTGAAACTGTGTTCATCTGGGACAGACGTGCAGCTTCGGATAACATGCCTCCCCCTTTTTTTTTCCACTCTTCTTTTCCACTCCTTCAGTTTGCTGCTTGCTCTATGTGTTGATCTTTTTTAGCTTAAGTTGTTTGTTTAATGATATATGCATGTCTGCCGTGACAGCTCAATGCACCAAAAACTAAAAACAACACATGCAAATTGAGAAAAAATCCTCAACAGTCTGACAAAAACAGGAGCAGCATGTAGAAAGCTGGAATTACATCCTTTGCAGTTGTCTGAATCTGAAAACCAGTTCATGTCCACGTCTGTCCAGAGTCATAAAAGTTGCAGTAAAGACTTTGAAGTGTGTAAGATCATTCAGAAGAGTTAAATTCCTTGTATTTTTCCATTCTTGGCCAAATTATGCTGTAGTAGTGCTTCAAAAACGCATGTTGCTGCAAAGATCCTGCTGAGACAGAAATGCCAAAATCGTATCTTCAATCCAGCAGCACAGTAGCTCAATATAGTCATCATGGTTTCAAAGTAGGAATACAAAATTCAGCATCCGACTAAATCAGAAATATGGTCACAATCTCCACTTCTGTCCCCTCAGCAGGCAAAAAGCCTGATTCACGAGTGGAAAATCATGTAGTAAACATGACTCCAAAGTAAGGTCTCGTATGCAGATCCCGATCAAGTTTTTGCTTTTCTTTACCACCAATCCAATCCAAGTCATTTAATATTCAGCATCTGCCAATATGGACACAATTTTCCTAGAAAATACACACTTGATATATTGCAAATTAGCTGTGGTACTTGGTTTTTCCACCAGCAGGAGCCTCTTACTGTTTAATACAGCAGCGACCAGAAGACACAATCACTTCTGTGTTGGCAAGCAGAAAGCTTGGAAGTTGAGCTTGTAAAGGGGCACCGTGACAGAGACTTTTATGAGGCTTATTAACGTCAGGTTAGTGAACACGCTAGCTTGTGCTGAGATGATGAACCAACACTCCAATTAAGAAAACATCCTCACCAGTTTGACAAAAACGTCAAATGTCAAACATGGTCACAATCTCCACTTCTGTTCCAGAGTAACGTTGTTTAATAGTGGCCAGTAAAGTGTTTTTGCAGAATATTAATCATTGTGTCATCCGGTTATACATTTACATTACACTGTGTCATAATTAATACATGAATTCTTGAGTTTTAAGCCAAAACTGTGTTTTTGTGACATCACTGTGACCTTTGATGACCAAAATTTTATCAGAGTCCAAGTAAACGTGCTAAATTTGAAGAAAGTCCTTCAAGATGCATCTAAGGTCTCGAAAACATTACACAGCTGTCTTTGGCGATAAGGCATAAAAATACAGAACATGACACACTGCAGATGTGAATGAAGTCAGTGTTGAAACAAACAAAAGACTCCAGTAGCTTCATGAGTCACAAACTGTTGCAACAATAGTGATGTCGCAGCTGTGTTCATCATTTTTTTGTGCCCCCTGGAAACATTTCCATAGTCGACAGCCATGACTGAAGCTAGTTTTTTTGGCCTTTGGTTGTGTTTTCTGTATTTACAGCTTGTTTCTGTATTTCACCGCATTTTCTGCATTTGGTCGTGTGTTTTTTTGTATTTGCAGTTAGTCTCTGTCTTTAGTCGCATTTTCCATATTCAGTTTGTTTCTGTCGTTAGTCATGTTCTGTGTCTTTAGTTGTGTTTTCTGAATTTGCAGCATTTTCTTCCAAATGCTGATTCTGCATCTAATTCTGAATTCATTTTGCTTGTGCTTTCTCAAGTTGCAGTGCATGAGCACAATTTTTATTTTGCATATGGCCTGGTTACATTTTACTAGATTTAAGAGGAAGTGCACATGTGTAGTTTGTGCAGGGGGTGCTGGAATTTAGCTGCCTGTCCCTTTCTCTGTGCTGCTTCTCATGTATTTAAGTTTGCAAATGTTTTACTTTGCAGTTCAGAAAAACAGAAAAGAGAAGTAGTTGCTGAGAGATTTGGAGGTTTTCAAGACTTCTTAGAGGTTAATTTAACAGACAAACACAATTTATAGATCCAAAACTTCCTCCCATTTCATGTTTCTTACAAACTTGATCGTCCATCTCCAGTTTTTCCTCTCATCTTTGCCATCATCTTGTCTCTCCTGACCTTTTTTTCATCTTCTTCTACGTTCTCTCTAACTCATAATCTCGCCTGCTTTGACTGATTCTTATCATCGTCCCTACAGGGCAACCAGATACTCCACCAGAGAGCCCACTTCCTCCCTTCATCTGTTCCTCCCTCGGCTGCTGTGAGAGGTCGAGGCCTCCACACACACACACACACACACACACACACACACACACACACACACGCACACGCACACGCACGCACACACACACACACACACACACACACAGTCTGAAGTGTAAGCAGTTCACTGTGCAACGGCTGACACATTAATGCAAATATATCTGAAAACGCTGTTTGCATGCTGAACATTCACATTAACATTTTGTGTACAAACATATTTTAACCTCCTCTGATGGACACTTGAGCCTCGAGAGCCCCTCCACACACACACACACACACACACACACACACACACACACACACACACACACACACACCCTGTAGTGTCAACTTATCTAACATCTGTCCAACGAACTCAAAAGTAGGTAAAGAAGCACATATGTTTGTAACTGGAGGGTGAATGCGATGAAACTGCTTCCATTGTGGAGCATCGGTGCTGGGAAACAGAACAATAGTGCATCTTGACAGAGCAAGTATCAACTCGTGGTGGCAGCCAGAGTTAGAACACAAAAGGCGTCGTTGTTTAGATGAGTATTAATATCATCAGCTACATTTCAGTATGTGTGCTGTGATAAATTCTGACATTCTTCATGGTGCATCTCTGGAGTGCGTCATGGTCACGCATGCAACATGTATGAACGGTCATAAGACTGTGTGACGCTGCACTGCGCTACAATTGTGTTATACATGGCTTCGTGTCTTTTCAAATCATTACATTTTCAGAGCATATTCTGCTCAACCATCTCTGAATCGCCTGAATTTTTTTATATCATAAAATGTTAATATTGATAGAGATATTTATGAAATTGTATATTCATATATCAAATAGTTTGTCAAATAACAATATTTTAGAAATTGCCAGTTGACCCACTTTGCACATATTTTTCACAGATTTGAGGCTGTGTTTGAACAACATAAAAGAAAAATTTTGAAAATGTCACCTATTTCTCATCATGTCAATGATTCAGAATCAACAATATTAGATGAAATAATCTGCTAAGTCTGGAAAATTGATGAGAAATATTAGTTGACCACTGCATTCTCAGTGTTTTTGTTCATTCTCAGTGTTTTTGTTAACGTAAGCTCAAAGATGGGACTCTTCATGACTGCTTCGATTTCTTATTTTACATTTCAGCTCACCAAGAATCAGAGACTATTTGATCTATTAGATAACATTTCAGATTCAAGTCATATGAAAAGAACAAATGAATAACAGTCGTAATTTCAGGCTTTTATCTTTAATTGTTCCTGAGATATTGTTGTTCAAACATGGTGTCACATTTCAATGTGTGAAAAAAATGGGCTGAAAGTGGGTCAGTCTTAGAAAATAATGTATTAAATTAAAATTTCACAGAAATCATTGTAAATATTCATCGTTTATGATAAAAAAAACTTTCAAGGAAATCAGAGATGGTCGAGCAGAAGGCATCTGATGATTTGAGACGGACAATCCCATGGTTTATTGACCACCGCTAGCTGCATGTTTGTGATTTCTACACGGATTTCAAACTCTAGCAGAAAGCAAATGTCCCTTTCTGAGTTAGCCTTAGGATGGGCTGATCAAACCTTCATGTTTAGAATCATCAGTGGTGGTCAGAGGAGGGTCTGCAGCTACCATCCACAGAAGAAACAATAGCTCTTACAGTGGAAAAGCTGCAACCTCCAAGACTGAACTAAGTGCGTCCGGTGAGGGGCATGTTTGTTGTTCTCTTCAGCTTTCATGTGGTTATGCAATAGGAAATACTGCTGGACTGTCAAGGCCGAGTTCTACTTGAATGTTCTAAGGTGTCCCAGGTAGAACATTTGGCTAAAATGACATGAACTGTGGCTTGATGGCATGTTGGTGCTCCAGCTGTGCACAGCGTGGCGCAAACACTGGATTTTTGGCCACAACAACACAACAATTGCCCTCCTTCTACCCTGCTCACTAAATTTGGCTCCCTGTGGCTTTTTTTCTTTATTAAAATTAAATTCAAGTTGAAGGAACACTGTTCTGATGCAATTTGGAAAATCCAGAGCTCACTGAAGATGGTGTTTGACGTGTTTACCTAACAGGACTTCTACGTAGCATTACAACAATAGGGAGTGATGTAACACTACAGAGTCAAATTCAAATGAGCTGCAGTTTTTAAATTCTATAGGCCCAGTCTTGGAATTTTTTGATTGCCAACCTGAAGATACAGCATAGACAAGATTTCAACTGGCAAAACGGACAGCAACCGAAGAGGGATCAGTTTGGCTGGTTGAGATGTATCACCTTTTAAACTTTTATTATCAGCCTTGTCTTCGTGTTTACCTTCAGCATGTAATCTTACAAGGACAGTGTTTCAACTCAAGGTTTCTGTATTGACTTTGAGGACATGCTGATTGAATTTGGGGAAGAGAAATTGCACATTTCGAGGGTCACAAAGTACTTAAAGAGCCTCATGAGCAACTTTGCAGTTTGGCTGACGGAGCATTAGATGATGAGGATTCACTGGTTTTCATCACAATCTGTGTGATGCCACCAAGCGGTTTTGTGGTTGTGTAGTCTTAAAAAGAAATGACCGCTTTTAAACTGGAAAACTTTAGTAAAACTTACAATAATTAGTACTCTGGTTTTAGATGCAACATTTGACTTTGGGATGTCGAGGGAATGACTGTGAGGCATACATTTTATAGTTAATGTTCACTCTTGTGCTTTTTAAAGTATATTTTGAAGTATTTTTATCCGCCACAGACTGTTTCTGCTTGAGTTACCTCGACTCCCTGATGTAAAAAGCATCAGTTTCTGTTATTCACCTACATGTCTGGATGTTATTCACTATGTTTTGTGAAAGATGAGCAGTATTTTCAACCAAGATCAACTCTGCCAAAGCCAGAAACCACAGGGGTTTCCCGCTTTAAAGTCAGCCACGGTGTCATATGAGGATATTAAAAGATAATAAGCTGTTTTCCAGTGTAATTGTATCCACATGCTCTCTGTCTTACTGTTTAGGTAATGTTGTAAATGTATGGATCTGCTGTATCTCCATTTTATGATAGAAACGCAATATATGATGGAAGATTAATACATCTTTAGGTGGTAAATGCGACTCACCGTCCAGTTCACAGCCCAGCAGCTCCAGACGGAGGCCCAAGCCTTCATTGGTGGCTCTTTCTGGGTAGATTCTGATGAAGCGGGTCAGTAATGGACCTGTGGATCTCAGTTCTGGGGTGTCATGGTTCTGATTCCCGATGAAAATCTGAGGGAAATACAAAAACAAATATCTCAGAGCCTAGATTTACTTTATCCGAAGATTCAGACATTTGCTTTTAAATAATTGAAGTTGCAAAATAGAATTTCTGATCCAACCTGGTGCAACTTTTACCTCAGGTGAATTTTAAGCAGCTCAGTTTACCCACAAATAGAGAATTTACAAAATTCCTGCAACTGTCATGAACACACTAAGTTCAAAGGCGTTTCTTATGTGAGTTAGAATGATGTTTGCGGTGAAATAATGATGAAATTCTGTCATCTATATTTGATTCAACACAAGGAATTCTGCAGAAAAATTTTACACATCAGAACGAATCAACAGGTAAATAATAAATCACACAGCAGCTGGCAAATCCAATGGTTCTTTCCAGCTATTTTTAAAACTGTGCAGCCATCGTCGCTCTGCAAAGCTCCTTCCACAGAGGAATGAAACAAACAACAGCGTGTACTGTTTCTGATCAGGCATCAGTCCCTTTGATAAGAAGCTGAAGCAAAATGAAAGAAGGAAACAAAGGCAAAAGCCAGGAAATCAGAACCAGAGGCCGTCCTTTCATATGTCCAACATGGAAGCAGCACAGATGAAAATGGTTACAGTCACACTGGGAGCCAAGCGGCGGGAAACCAAACACAAAACGCTGTCCTGCCTGTCTGAACCGCCGAGGTTTACTTATGCTTCATTTATTACAGGCTGCAGCGTGGCACTATGGATGGAGTTATGACATGAGGGTGTGCTGGAAGAGCTGAGAGAAGTTTAGTTTCAACTTTGAGTCTGTATGTGGGACTAAAAAACACTTTCAAGGTCCCATTCAGCAAATTAATCAAAGTTTCACATGTACTCAGAGTGTGAAATTCAGCTCAAATTACTGGTTAATTTCACCACGACTGTATGACTCCTATTTTTAGTGCTATATGCTACATAGCACCAATTCTTACTGGCTTCCAAAGCTAAGTGGCTAACTCAAGGAATGGCAGAAGTAAACGTATTTATATCTCAACAGTTTTTGTCTCATGCCGACAAGTTTAAAGCGATCGCAAAACACAATAGAAATGTTTTTTTCACCATATGGGACCTTTAAAATTGCTCCATCTATGGGTGCATGCTAACACTTTAGCATGCTAAATGTTGACTGAAAGTGACTAAACGTAAAACTATAGCAGCTCTTTAAATCTAAAACTATCAAAAAGCTCTTAAATTTTCACAAGGTATGATACAAATGTATGTGTTTTATTTAAAAATGACCCTTTAAATGAAAAATAAACAGACAGAGGAGGTCATGGCAGCTAAAAGCGATGCTGTCTAATGACTGAGTGCTATGTGCTAATGCTAATTGTTGCATCAATTATTGGTACACGTGTATTTTACTGCAGTGGCTTGTGCAGAATATTTGGCTTTTAGGCTCATTTGAACATGCTAGCTTCACGAGATATGGAGTGTTTTTCACTTTTTGGTGCTTTGTTTGACATTTGAAACTGATTTAACAGATGATTTGCCTTCCAAACTAAGTCCGACTCATTTGAAATAGTATTTTTTCCTGTTGATCAATCAGTATTAACTCTGACAAAAAGACAATTGTGTGTACTAAAGTTTACTTCAATATTTTGCCAGTAATCTTTGTTAATACTATATATCAGGCAAAGCAGTTATTTTCCAAGATTATGCATGTTTGGTTGATATGATTCCATGATTTAAAAAGCTAATCTCGACCAAGACTTTTTGGGGAGGAAAAGGTGCTAAATATAGATAAAATACAGACAGTTTTCTATTGGAACACTAACTGACAACATGGCAGTAAATAGCAGGTCAGCTGAACATGCAAACTGTTAAATTTACTGACAAAAAGGCTCAAGATTCAGAATATACCAAGACTTATCCATCCTATAATTAGTAAGTATTACTTTTATTTCAAGGTAATTTCCTTTTTTAAAAATATAACTAATATCAAATAAGGGTATTTTTTCCTGGAAAATTTCTACTAATGTATTAGGAAAACACAAAGAAATTACAAACTTGCATGATTGAAAAGACATTACCAGTGATAAATAGCTCTGTAGTTACTGTGCATCAGCTTTGAGAAATTATGAAACTACAGGACAATTACAAGTTGCTACTCCTTCTAACTGTGATCCCTTAATTCTTACTCAACATAACGTATAATGCAAGTATAATACCTCCCAGATTTATCTTCCAGGGCTGGTATTTTTGCTTAGGTAGGACAACCACCACTGCATATGCTCTCATCTTTATGCATGAGCATGTAATGTATGTACAGTGCCCCGGTGCATCTGAATACATGCAGCCGCTCCGGCCTCACTGAGCCTTCCTGCCTCGTCTTTTGAAGAGGTTTTATAAAAAGACACACAGGAAACAGAGCAGAGAGGCTGAGAGGAGGGACGGAGGAGCATCTAGATCTCCGTCTGCAGTAAATCAGCAGGAGTCTGACGGCCAAAACCGTCCTCTGCCTCGCCATCTGGAACGCATAGAGGAGGATGTCGCACCAACGGGGCCAGCCGAGGAGGGGAAGTGGGGTCTTCAGAGCAATGACATGAATTTCCTCTTGTGGATCGGTGCTGAAGTTAACATTTAGAGACAAAGACTGCCGGGTTCAGAGTTGAATGTATGAAAAAAACTGATGTTGATTTTGTTTCATGCTTAAGGATGTAGTAAAAATGGTTTCAGGTGAAAGGTTAATTAAAATTAGAATGATATTGATCAGTTTATGGAATGACGTTAATGGATTTGAATGGTATCAGCCTATTCTGAATCAAATTTCACAAACTAATTGAAAGCACAATATAACAACAAGCATGTGATACAAATGGTATAAGCTGTTTAAGATACCAATACCACAGCAACAAATAGCTTCTGACATTATAGTAGGAGTACATAAATGACAAACTTTTTCTCTCAGCTATGGAGGGAACAAAATTGTTAAATAACTTGGTGCTACCTGCTTTTTCCAATGCTAAAATGCTTCAAGCTTTTAATCCTTTTTGGTAGGAAAGAGTTTACACCAAAATGTTTTATTGTGCGCATATTTTAATGGCGATCATACAAAAAGTGCAAGTGAAATCTAAAGTCTGTCTCGAGTCACGAGTTAAACCCCTAAAAACTCCTATCTGTGTATCAAAGTTACATATTTTAGAAGATTTTCCATGAAAAGAATCCCTTCATGACTTAAAATGGTTTACATGTAACTCTACACCTTTGCTCGAACACACCAGTTCACCTGCAGTTGGCTTAAAAACTGTAAACAACTGTAAACTACACAATGGCAGTTTGTAATCTTGGCGTAATTCAGCCGTACGTGTTTGAACCAGAAATTGATTCTGAAGAAGAATAACATCACAGAAAGTCCAACACCACAAGCTGAGTGGCTAATTGGTTTCTTAGGTTCGTTACGTACGAAGCCACAGAAGTCTAAATCTGTGGTTTGAGAATGTAACTGGAACAATGCTGCTTTTTTGCTAAAGGGCTAGTGGCGCAATAGATAACGCATCTGACTGCGGACCAGAAGAGTCTAACTTTATCCAAACCCTTTACCTCATCAAGTCTAGTACATTCCTAGTACTCCTTGTGTATACCTGGAAGACTGTGCATGAAAAGAGCTGTATAAGAGATTACTGCCCCTTCAACATGTGCCTAAACCTACCTCTTACAGTCAGACACAGCTTTTATTAACGCCATGTTAGTAGTCTGAGAGTAATTTTAGCTCGTTTCGTTGGTAGAGCTGAAGACTGTAGTGGTCCTGACCTAATGGTTGAAGGTCCTAGCTACTTGATCAGAAGGTTGGAGGTTCCACCAAACTGCCACTGTTGGGGCCATAAGCAAGTTCCTGTCTCCTCGAGGGGCTCCTTATCATAAGATAACCCTTTATTAGTCCCACAGTGGGGAAAATGGGGGAAAAAATAACTATTATAACAATAATTATTGCATATCAGTGGTATTGCACAGATTTTCTGATGAAAAGAAATACTGATTATCATTACACAGATTGTCTATATTGCACAAATTGTATGTAAGTAGAGAGCTAATGAATAATATACTCAGAATTTACAGAATGTATTCATATTGTACCAAGGAGATGTATGACAGTTTTTTTTCTGGTGTATAAAAAATTAATTGCTAACTGTGTTGTAGCGTATTTGTAACATATGACATTTGAACAACCATATGGACATGTTAACAAGGTAAAAAACTAGATCAATACTCTAGGGCATCTTTAAATAGCTCTTTTTCAAGAACTAATACATACTGAAAAATCATGTTTTTCACCTGTCTTTGCTACAACCACCCCTCCACTTGTCTTTGATTAAGATTTATGATCTTTTTAGGAAAATATTAACCGTCTTTACCTGAAAAACATGGACATATTCATGTTTTTACAGCCGCAGATCCAGGACTACACTTCAAGTATAAAATTCAGTTACACACTTGAGGTGCTACACTTTATAGCACTTTTGGGTTTCCATTAAAGCAAAAATATTGTTAGGATGGCGATCAATAAGAGAATCATTAAGGTATGAACTCTAATGTTTCTTTAACACCAACATTGTCTAAGCAGCTCCTGTGCAGAGGTAATGATACCATAAAGGGGTTGCTGATATACTGTGAATGGACAGCAGAAAGCTTGAGCAAATGAGCCAGTAACAGTTAAGTAACAAATTAAAAACAAGTGGTGATGCACAAAGAAGCTAATTTTACTCTCCCTACTTCACCTGTTTATTCCCACAAACTTGTCTGTTGTGCGTCAGTATATAAACCACAGTTACTCAACTCTTTTTCCCCCCTCTTTTCTGCCTCCTTCTACTCTGTATTTATTTGTCGCATTGTGATATTATTCGCTCCCACAACAACCTAAAATCCCAAGTTTTGCCGACTACTTCAGGCAAAGCGCCCAACAAGCGGCACACCACCACGCAGAGCTCGTATGAATAGCAGCCTGTAATTTAGGTGCTTCGGTTTCATTCCAGAAGCGGTGTTGTGGCCAGCAGAGCGCCTGTCTGATGGATTTTTTATTTTTTTTTGAATTACAGATTACTTTAGGAGGAGGTTTATTTCATGTCAATAACTTTTAATCTGGCTTTCTGTTAATTTGTGGCCCTGCTTCACAATGCTACAACTGACTGAGGCGGAGAGCAGGAATAAAGACAGGAGGGGAGTGGGAGCTAGTGATGGTAGTCTTTTAGCCTTTCACATCCTTTAAACCTTTCATATGCATTCTTTGTGCTCTTGTAAATAAATCTGCTTCTTGACAAGCTGTATTACAGATAAAAAAAGACAAACAGCTTGTTGCTATGTGATTGGGTCCCATATCACAGGCTATAAATACACCCAACAATGACAAACCCTTACAGCAGTTAAACACAGGCTGGATTTACATTATGTATACACGTGTTTTCTGTCTGTAAGTGAACTAACCTTGGGTCTGGTAGTGTTCTCCTCCTTAACAATGGTCCACTCCTCTCCGTCCAGGCTGTGTCCCACCTTAAACCTCTTCATGAAGACGTTCCTGTCGCGGTGTTTCCCTCCCTGGATCACCACACCGCTCACCATCTTGTCCTGGCCCAGATCCACCTGTTCAGGGTAGAGTTACAGTACTGACAAAGGCTTTTATATCACTGCATTTAACTTAGCTCGAAAACAAACCCCAGGCAGGAGAGGTAAAATATACAGCAGTAGTTCCTAACTTTCAGGGTCAAGACCTCTACAAGGTCACAGAATAAATTTGAGGGATCAGAGCACGGAATTTATTTATTTATTTTTGTCCTAATGTTTCTCTGATCTTTGTTTTTTTCTTGTCAGTTTCACCTTTTCTTGCATCTACTCTTTTAGAAACAGGGGAGTTTCAAGAACTGTGGATATTCAAAGAAGTCTGTTGGTTTGGAGGTTCCTAGAGGAACCTTAAACAACTCAAGTCAGAGAGAAAGTTGCTGGAGGAACAACACTAAATGCAATTTTGCACATTGCAATGTTTCAACATATATAATATAATCAGTTTAGTTCAACTACACTGAAGCGCTGAAGCAAGAACTCAATGTTTGAGTTTTTTCACCTGTAACACTTAAGAAACACACTGAGGAATTATTTTAGGTTATAGTTTTTCAGAATTAAATCATGATCAAGCTATTTATGCAGGTTTTAGAGATTTTTTATGTATATTTGGGCAAGTTACCATCTTCAAAATGACTCTCAACACTAATACCAAGCTCCCTATTTTCCTAAATGTAAAAAAAAACAAAGTTTATTTAAGGACACCTAAAATATTGTTTTATATTTTTTTCTTATATTTGGAGGTTAAAAACAACATAATCATAAACATAATTGAACCCCAAACCCTCAGGAAATGTTTTTTTTTCCTAAGGTGTTTCTCATGGAACCATTTTTAAAGGCTCCTCAAGGACCTGCTACTACCTGTGATGCAGTTATTCAGATAGTAAAGTAAATCTGAGTGGTTATGAGGGTAATTAAAATCTTATATTAAAGAAATTGTTAGATATTTAACTGATGATGAGGCGTCACAAGCAGATTCTGTTTCATTTCTAGGAGTTAACTACCAAACCGGTTGGAAAGATCTGGTCTAGGTGATGCAACTGTTTTTTTCAGTTGAATAAATATTTTCTTGAAGCAGAAGAACAATGAGATAAGAGAATCAAATTGAACCTATTATAATGTAAACAAATGCAGGACACACAACCTGGGATGTAGGTTCAGGGTCTTGCTCAAGGACTTTTCAGCATTGTAGATGTTTCTTGACATTGGTTTTGACCCCCAAATCCCGAGCCATCTGTTAAACCACTAAACTCTCACCGATCCTCATCATTAAACTGAAGTGAAACCCACCTGTAGCCATTCATTTTTGAAGGGCTGCTTGGTCTGCTGTCCGGTCCAGCCTGACCTCCCCGTCAACAATCGGGCATTCTCGGCCACCCAGCCTCGGTCGGCGTAGGACGAAGCGCTGATTTGGGCGTCTGAGATCTGGCCGGACACCATCCCCAACATCCCTGAACACCGATAGTCTGCACAGTGAGAGGAGGCCGAGGAAACAGACAGTGGGTATAAAACTTTTGAAAGGCATACAGTGTGATAAGAAATGCCACTGCCGTCATTATCTTCCCACTGCTTTAGTCAGCGGTTTTAGCCGATGCCCCGTGGGTGCTGCAGCAGCGTTTAAACCCAAGAGTAAAAATACCAAAGAATCATCTATAATCTCTCTGAGTTTGTTTGAGTTTGAACAAGGAATGATGAAGCTTTTTTGTGTCTACAAGGCCTTAAGAGCAAAGCAAGGATGCGGCATCGGTTCTCCTCGGCACAGTTTTTCATGGTACTTGGCAGTTAAGTTGCTCCAGACATCTTTTGTGGATTAAATCTGTCTCGGTAGTCCTTTTATGTAATCCCAGACTGACTCCATGATGTTGAGATCAGGACTCGGTGGGAGTGATGCCATCTGTTGCGAGACTCCTTGCGACAGAAGACTGATCTTTATGACTCTGACATTATGTTTGGGGTCGATGTCACGCAACAGATTTGGGACCAGTCAGATGGCTTCTACATGATGACTAAGGAATCGAAAGTGAGCAGAAGTTTTGTATTGTTCTTGATATGCAGCTTCTATGAGGTCATTACTATCTAAACCTAAGCTTGTGTTTTACTGCTGGTCTGACTATTAGTATACTGATGTGACTGCTGTTATTACTACAGTGGTGTTTCCTGTTACTCTACCTGTCATGTCAGAATACAAATTATACCAGTACTACAACTGTGCTGATACCGTAAGGCCTGATATACTCCAAAACCTACACAATCACAGAGATCGACGTTTGTCGACATGTATGGAATAAACATGTACGCTACTGTTCAAAAGTTAGGAGCCACATAGCAATGTCCTTATTTTTGAAAGCAAAACAGTTTTTTTCAATGAAGATAGCATTGAATTAATCATAAATACAGTCTAGACATTGTTAATGTGGTAAATGACTATTCTAGCTGGAAACAGCTGATTTTTAATGGAATATCTCCATAGGGGTACAGAGGAACATTTCCAGCAACCGTCACTCCTGTGTTCTAATGGTACATTGTGTCAGCTAATCATGTTGAAAGGCTAATTAATGATTAGCAAAGCCTTGTGCAATTATGATAGCACATGAATAAAACTGTGACTTTTCATGGAAAACATGAAATTGTCTGGGTGACCCCAAACTTTTGAACGGTGGTGTATGGGTGTCTTGTCAGTGAAGGAATGCATGATTCATGCTTTGCCACTATGTATAGTCTCAACTACTGTTACTATGGGTTTCAGAAGCATGTTCAGACCAACAGAACAAACTGTTGTCTTCTTTGTGGTTGTTCAGAACTAAAACAGCATCAAAAAAGCAAAGGGTTGCATTTATGAGGGAGTGTTGCTTTAGGTATAAGCCTAGACTGTATATAAAAGATGGATGCTGCCACCGTGATGTCACCCTTTGGCTTGTAGACTACCATTCGGAGCCTCAAGTTCACCATATTGCCATAGCCATCCGGGGACACTACACACACCCGTCCGGTAGTGACTTGTCAACAACAAGTCAGCCACACACTAAAATATACCACACTTTATTGTCTATTTTATTCTAAATGTCACCAATTTCACAAAATGAAAGCCGTGTTGTGATGAAAAAGACTTGAAACATGGGATTGAGACCATAAACTCTTTGGAAAAATAATGACTGAACTAACAAATCAAGTCAGAAGTAGAGTCATTTTCTCATAGACATCTGTAGATTTGGATATCCAGAAGAGTCGCCCCCTTCTGGCTGCTAGAAAGAATGCATGTTTAAGGCTCTCCTGGAGGCTACGTCTATCTTTTATATACAGTCTGTGGGAATATGTGTGATGACTAAACATGACACAAGAAGTTTAGTTTAAGATCCTTGAGTCTAAACATTCACTGGACATCAGAGCACTACGAAGAAGTCGTCACAACCTTATTTTTATCTTGATGAGCATGATGTAAACAGTAGTGATCTTGCATTGATGGTACAAAAGTAATCTACCAGGAATATACACTTGCCAAGACCTAAATGTTACTATAAGCTGAGATGAAACTTGAGTCTCTGAATTATTATTATGTTCCAGACTGGCTCCATTGATATCAACAAAAAGGCTGCATTTTTATAGCTAAAGCTGTTCTGAACAAACTCTTTTTTTTTCCAAAAATATTGAGGGCTCAGACTCTGGATGCTTTCCTCAGACTGCAGTGAAGTCAAGTCAAGTTAATTTTATTTATATAAGCAAAATGACAAATTTGCCTCCAGGGGTTTTTCGGTCTGTGCATCATGCAAAACAGTTTCTAGTCCCTGAATTCAAGTGAAGCAGGAAAGAAATGTTTGCTTCTATGAATCTGGAATTAGCATTTTTTGCATGTGCATCTCACATCATCAGAGGTCAAGAGGCAGCTAGTTGCAGAGTCCTTGGAGTGTACTGAAGATTCAAAGTCTTGCCTCACGGGCATTTCGACACTGACAGACTCACTGACAGCACAAAAACATGACCTTGAGAGTACAATACAATCTGTTGGACAATCAGGCCATTCTGCTTTCTCTCATGTTGCTATTTAAAGTGTTGAAGTAGTAGGAAATATTCTGCAATAATGACCAGCTAATTGGGAGACTTAAGCTTTCTTGGAAGAAGAAAACTTAATGAAACTCTCTGATGCATGAATACAGTAGTGTGGCCATTGTGAGCCAAGTTAAATCCATCA
This sequence comes from Amphiprion ocellaris, assembly GCF_022539595.1. NCBI lineage: Eukaryota > Metazoa > Chordata > Actinopteri > Pomacentridae > Amphiprion > Amphiprion ocellaris. The sequence goes on from NC_072775.1 coordinate 30,894,748, forward strand.
TCCATAACAAGCTAAATCTAATATCTGGACTCAAACAGTCATGGTCTCAGGGCGACATTTGCATTTGACAAATGCTTCCACAGTTAGATAAGGCATTCAACAACAGCTCCTGGGGATGTAAATTCTTCCACAATGTGAAAATACAGCTACTCAGTGTTCTTTATGGAAACCTCCTACAGGGATGCCTGTGTGTGTTCCACTGTTTCTCAGCTTATGAGAACCAAATGTCCTCCCAGTGATAGAAAAAGTAGGTTAAACGTGACAAAGGGAGCCTTTCTTCCTTGAATTTCATCACTTCCTTAAATTGCGTGTTTTGGATTAGGAGCTTGGTTGAAGATGGAGTACAGAACTTGGATTAAATGTAGAACAAAAATGAGGATCAAGTTTAAGGTTATGGGTTTTGGAGCACATGATGCTTCATGTGCAATACACACAGACTTTCCCAACAGCGTCACTATATCTCCTGAATCACCTGTCCAGTGACGTGCAGCCCTTTCCCCAGTGAGTTAGAGCCTAATATCTGCTTCATGGAGCTCTCCTACTGAGAGCTGCTTGTAGCACATCAAGGACTGAGGTTTAATGTTAGCGGATGAGTAATGAGGCAGCATGATTTTGCTCTGCTCCACTGTAATGAATAACGGTGTCCTTCTATGGGGGTGTGTGCTCGCTTTGGAAGCAGCGATTATTTTAAATCAACAGCAAGCAGCAGGAGGCTCTCATCTGCCACCAAAAAAGATGTTCGTTTGATTCACGATGTGCGAAGAGTGAGAAAATGTTGAAAGGGAGAGTGCAGAAGCAGGTAAAACTTCACTAATCTCCTCGAGAGTTAAGAAGCATTTCGCACATTTCGCTGCAGTGCAGGTTCAGGGGAAGGCATTTTCCCTTTTTGAAATTCTATAAAATGTTTAATAAAGTTGGTTTTGTATTAAAAAAAAGGGCTGCTGTTTGCAGAGTTTCCTGAACATGAAAGAAAAGCAGCTGTCAATGTAAGCTGCCAAGCCCTGAGCCTCTGCAGTGGTTGCATGCTTGATGTAGCACATCAGAAAAGAGAGAAATCAAATGAGTGTGAGCAAATGCCCACACTGCGTATGTGTGTGTCAGATTAGAAAAAAATTAGATTACATTAGACTTCAATGATGCCTATAGGGACGGGGAAAGTTAATTAAGAAGAAAATAAATGAATGGAATGTGGAAAAAACATGGATTCTAGCACTAACGGGATGTGCCAAGAGTAATTGCAAAGCATAAATCAATGCATCAGGAGTCCAGGCTGGGTGTGCGGTTTCCCATCAGCACGTGCCAGTGTGTGTACCTTGTGTGTTCGCAGAAGTTACCTGACGTCCTGCAGCCATAGATCTCGAAGCGCATGCAGATTCCCTGTTCCCAGCTCATGGGGCGGATACGAATGTAGCGAGCCAGAGTCTGTTTGGGGAGGAAGGCTCGAACTTCGTCCGTTGGGTTGTGGTTCCCCTGAAAGATCTGGAGATAAGAAGAAAAACTGATAAGATCTTCTGGTACTGGTCATTCTTACTGTTAGAGCTACTGGTACAGCTTTTAATAACTGCCACTAGCTCCACTACTTCTGCTTTCACTGTGGCTACAAAAGCACTTTCACCACTGTTGATACTGAAACTACAACTTCCATTCCTCCTCCTCCTACAACTCTGACTTCTACTGCTGATACTACAGCAGCTGCCCTTATTACTGCTGTTGCAACCTCTGGTAAAGCTGCTTTTACTACAAGTGCCGCTTCTACTGCCTCAACATACACTTAATTTTACTTCTGAAACAGAATGTTGCATTGGTGCTATATGTATAGCTACAGCCATGTGACTATAAAGACCGTAAGGCACTGAGATTTCAGTGTGTTTTTTGCAGGGCTGTAGTCTGCATTGTATTATTTAGTCTTTGAAATGCCTGAAATACTACATGACTACACCAGAGTAGTAGAGATGACATTTTTTCTTTGATAGCATTCATAATGGAACACTTTATTGAATATTTTGGTTAACCCTCTGAATCCCAGAGTCTGCTGGTGGGTTTGAAAGATATGTTATCTATACAAAAACCTCCAAAATGGCACCAGAGTCCAAGCTTTAAATTTTTGTGTGACGTGCAGTTTTGGTGAGAAAAATAACTAAACCTGAGCTTAAAATCATAATGTTTGATTTTATTCTACATGCTTCATTTAAAAATTAGCCAAAAATAAATTGTTTATACTCATCATATTCTGTAATATACAAAAAATTCTGCACTCCTCGGCAGAACTGAAAAGCCATGTAGGAATCAGTTGTGACCAACAGTCATGTCACAAAAATTGTAGGACTTTTCGACTGAACTGCAGGCAGTGTTTATACAAAACAGATACAGTAGGACACAAGTATAAAAACAAATTATAAATGTAAGTACTAAAATATGTATAGGATGCAGAGCTGGTGATACCTGGAGTCTTGTGAAAAAATGTTATACATGTTGAATCCAGGTTTTTAAATTTTTATAAAATAAATAATGAAAGAAATTCCCCATTAGTTTTTTCTTTTTTTCGCTTTACAACAATGTCATACTGCACATGCAGTTCTCTAAACTTCTGATCATGGTTGTACTGTTTTCATTGAGGTGCACAACTTTATATTGCAGTGCAAAATGAGCCCACTGTGAGCAAAAATGTAGCAGAAGCAAAAACATCCATAAACTACTTGAGGGTTCAGAGGGTTAACGTCAATCTCTAGAAGTTGTCAGTTTATCTCTGCACCAACTGAGACAATCTCCAGTGCAACAGTGTCCCTTCCAAGAAATTAATTCTGCTCACGCTGAGAGAAGTGGGATGTAAAGCAGACCTTCAGCACACACTTCAGTCAAGGCTCAGCTTAGGCTTGCAGCCAAACACTGTTAGCCTTGGAAAACATTGATTCAGCCATCCTCCTCGCTGATTAGAATGCAGAGTCCTTCATTACCCGTCGATATTAGGTAGATGAACATTGTTACAGCATAAAATGACTCATCATTACCTTCTGCTTGGAGCCCTCCTTCACGGTCACCCAGTCCTCCCCATTGGAGCTCAGGTCCACTTTGTACGAGCGGACGTAGTAGTGCTTCCTGGTTTCTTTTGAGATCGCCCCCTGAGTCCCAACGGCTGTGACGAACCGGAGAAAGCCTAAGTCCACCTGGAAGCACAAGTAATTACGAGGACAGGTCAATGGAAAAACTCCAGGTGGGATTAAAGCTCAGGTAGCTGAGGACATCACATGCATTGCAAATACAGCAGGACATCACATAACTACTCAGCTGCCACTTCTCTACACCATTAAGTCAACTGTAGAACCTGAGCGTGACATTCAACACCAGTTAGTGGCCAGAAAACGGGCAGACAACTCTAAACAGTTAGCTAAAAGTAATGAAAAAATGAACGAAAGAGCTGAATTTTGGATGAAAAGCCTAAAATATGTATGTATTAGCTGAACCATTCCTGAACAGTAATGAATAAGTGTGAAATGGATTGTATGCTGATGGAATGCTTAAATTGCAATGTAATAGCTTGATAGTTATTAAAGAATAATAAATAAAGGGTTAAATGAAGTAGACAGCTCAAAGCCAGCAGAACAGCTGAAAAGACAACAGTTGTGGATAAATGGCTAAACTTAGCAGGCAATTGTTGCTGACAGTAAAAATGATGGACATAGTTGAATTAACTGACCAAATTTATAGCTAAAGGTAAATAGTTTTAAGGTATATGTGTAATTAATGTTTGAAAAAGTTAGCTAAACCTTGGTTAGGTAAAAGTCATAAGCTAAAAAGGACTGCCTTAGCTAAAAAGACGAACCAACAGTTAGCTGACAGTAAAAAGCTAAATTAATTCACCAAATTTATAGCAGTATAATAGATGAATGGTTGAAACACAGAGCTGATACACATTTGAAATACATAGCTAAGAGTAATGAAAACATTGTGGTATTTAATGGTTAAAAAATTTTGCCATCTGAACCTCCGTCAGCTAAAAGCTGAAATTTTAGCTAAAGTAAATGGCAGAAAGTCTAATAGTATCAGATAAATGGAAGTAACACTTTTCTAAAATGCAATACACACTGAAAAGGGTAAAGACAGATAGAAATTACATGTGGTTTAAAAGTGCAGAGTGCATCAGACATAATGAAAAGTTGGAAACAACTGCCACTAACAATTAAAGAAGTGGATTTTTTTGAAAGAAAAGCCTCATGGAGACAACAGACAACTTCCCCTCTTACAGCAATTACTGTCAAAGAGCACTTAAACAAGGAAATGAAAGCCTGCAGTCCACAAGTTTTTAATGTTTTGAGTCCCAATTCAACCCCAGTGCACTCAAGCATGATGCTGTTTTTGTTTTAGGCACTTCTTAAAGTGTCACATCGTGCATCTACATCAAATGAAAGCAATTTCCGAAGCTGAAAAGAAGCTTTTTTGTGGAGGTTTTTCTTCTAGTGAATGCAACAACAGAAAAATAAACACAATTTGAAAGTGAAAATGCAGCACCAACTTTAGCCGCTCAGACATCAAAAATGTGTACTGTCCTGTACCATGTTTCAGGTGAAGCTTGTGGGAAACAAGGGCTCAGATCTCATTAATTATACTGCGATCCGTCCGTAAGTAGACAGTGAAAAATCAGAGCAGGACGCTGGAGACATGAGAACCCCCATTTGTTAACACACCTCCTCTGCTACATGACCAAGACTTTCACAGAAACGTGATGCAGTCGGTATAATCCATGCTGCAGGTGATGGAGACTCTCCTTAATCATTTTCTAAGCACTTAAACCAGATGAAATGAGGCACTGACACATTAAATTATCGCAGTTATTGTGTGAAACCGGGAAGTGATTTCTGATTATCAATTTAATATAAAACAGAACATGAATGCTGCTCATAAACATTTCTTTCATTCTTTTGTGACGTTTGATTGGATTAAACTGTGCATGTCTTGTTATTGGCAACAAAGCCGTCTTTTCCTGCAGCGGAATGGAGGGTGACATGTGATTTGGGTCATGCGTTTAATTCAGACGGGTTGAAGTTTAGGTCCTCGGGCTGCTGGTCCAACAAGGACGTCCGAGAGTGTGTTTTCTGAGACGCTGAAGAGTGTGTGTGCATGTGTGTGAAGCAGCTCAGCGCCAATTTTACGGCTGTCCACCCACATCGCTGGTAACCAGTGTGTGACCTGTAGTTTGTGTGTTTGTAAGCCTCGAGGTTAAGAGGTTGTGTCAACGCTGCAGCAGATTTTATGAAACTGTGACCAAACATATAACCGAAGCAAGGGAGGAATTTCCAGCAGGGGGGGAAAGTTGCTCCCACTTTTTAAAATCTGATTTTTGCATCTGTCACTTTTACACAGCAGAGTTTCTTTCTGTTTCCCCTCAAAAATCCACATTTTTTAAAGACTTTTTGTCGAAAAAGCTGCTCGATGTAATTGGTAAAGGTTGTCAGCTTTTAGTGGAGATCCTGCAAACACTACTAAAGGCTAAAAAAAGTACATTCATTTCATAGATTTATTTAAATTTAATAGTCTAAAAGACATATGAATTCATTATCAGTTAAATATAAAAGTAAAACCCAGTGGCATTCGTAGCAAAGATGCAGCATCTTTAAGTTTATACTATTATTATTATTATTATTATTATTATTATTATTATTACGGACAGCATAGTGACCAATCCAAAAAAAATGTTTTTGTCAAAATTAACGTAAAATTGGACTAAAAAGAAGAAATTAAATCTGGGAAAGCTCTATATCTGTAGCTCTACACAGTTTATACACTTTGACTAAATGACTCTTTTTTGATGCACTACCAAACATTTTGTCCTACTTTAATAACTGTGTGCCCAAGCTTAATGTAAAACACACAGAAATCATGACAACAAGGTTTTTGTGGATACTACCAGTATGCAGAGACAATATCAGAAGTCCTCGAAAACATTTTAATAGGCTAAAAAAAGGTCATTTGGTAGGTATATATTGTGCTGGATCTTTGCAATGTACAGAAATAAAACTGTAAACTGGAGCATGAAACAAATGGTCGTCTAGCTTTATGGGCTCGTTGGGCTCAAAACTCAAGACAGAAACAGAATATGTCAGTTGGAATATTACAGATGTCTCATTTATACCAGTGATCTATATTCAGGCTATGATAACTTTTGTGTAAACTCGGTATGGAGAAAACTGGTAGCTAGTTCACTAGCCAGAAGGCAAGTTAATGCTGACTCAGTGTTCACTCTGTCTTCCATCCACCAGGCGCCTTTTCTTCTACAAAGCAAATGACAGAAAGAGAATACGTCAACAACACAACCAGGATGTCTTTTTGCTGTCTGGCTTCACCAAACAGCAACGCTAAGCTGTTTACCAACTCGGCAAGTCGACTCAGGGTTTCTCGAGCAACCTATGAGCACATGGAAGAGGTGATAACGGCGACAGATGATCAATCGCACACATCGACAAGTCTGGAGCTGCATATTTCTCACAAGAAGAAACAATACGAGCAATTTAAAAACAAAATGCAGCCTGAAAAGGAAAACAGCTGCTGCAGCCAAAGCAGGAAGGAAAGCTTGCCAACTGTGTGAATGCATTAATAAACATATTAATATCACTGATTCATTATTAAGGCACTGGTAGATGTGGCTATAATTAGGCTACGATTGTGTATTTCATTAAATGTGTTGCTTGTATGAAGCCTAGTTTCTAATGGCATGTATTACAATTTTACTTTTATTCTGTCAGCAGAAGGCCTGCTGGTGTTAAACAGTCTTGGCAGCAAGCAAAGAAAAAAAACTTATAAAACATAATTCAAACCAGTAAGCAGGATTACTGCAAATCTTATGAGGTCAACAAGTACAAGGCTTTAGTGCTTTAATCGGTCTCTGTTTTTAGGATTATATCGCTACAGAAAGGCCTGTAGAACAATAAAAATGCTTTGAATTTTCTTGTATATCTATATCTATATATATATATATATATATATATATATATATATATATATATATATATATATATATATATATATATATATATATATATATATATATATATACATATATATACATATATATATATATATATATATATATATATATATACATACTAATGCTGTTTTCCAAAACAATTGATTGGTCAGTAGGCGATCTTCAACATAATCTGCTCCGGAGCAGGTTCGGTTTGCAGCACGAGTTAGAATGGTAAGAAGTGGACCATCGAGAAACTCAGAATTAAACCTGAACTTATCTCACTAACCTTAAATCCTGCTTCGTAGTGTAGATCTCTCTCGCTGCTGTTCACTGCTCGCATTCATAATATCGCCAATTTCCACAATCAGTTGCGGTTTTGTGTGTTCCTTTCAGTTTTAATAAATGTAATTTGATTTAAATAATTCTCCTGGGTGCCTTAAGATACGAATATAATAGTATTTACATCTTATGCCAATGATTTATCTCATAGTAAAAGACTAATGTCACCTGAGAACGCCTGATACTTAGATGGTTCATTCAAAAAAGACAACCTAATTCTGTAAAAGTTCTACGTTACGCATATTTTGCTCGAACTATTTGTTGGATCTGTAGCTGCTTACTAAAAATTATGTCCATATAGAGGGAATACTGACAAAAACTGGAATAATTCATGTGCTAACATAACTGCACAAGGGTTTTCTAATCATCAATGAGCCTTTCAACACCATTAGCTAACACAATGTAGCATTAGAACACAGGAGTGATGGTTGCTGGAAATGTTCCTCTGTACCTCTATGGAGATATTCCATTAAAAATCAGCTGTTTCCAGCTAGAATAGTCATTTACTACATTAACAATGTCTAGACTGGATTTCCGATTGATTTAATGCTGTCTTCATTGACAAAAAAGCTGCTTTTCTTTCAAAAATAAGGACATTTCTAAGTGACCCCTAACTTTTGAATGGTAGTGTGGGTAAAACAAGGTGATCGCTGTCTCAGCCTAAAATAGCTCACATTCGTTGGGGGCTGAGAACAACTTTTCAGTCTGATTGTGCGACTAGACTCACTAAACTTATTGTCTGATTGAGTTAGAAGATCCGGTGGAGGGATCAAACTCAAGTCTCAGGACAAACTCCCTAAAAATAGAAAAAGACCTCCAATTGGCGATGATTTAATTTAGTTTTACACAGAATCAACCAAAGAGGGTCACATAGGGTACTGTGTATTTTTCTTTTTATTAATTAAATGTGATCATCCTTTTTTTCTTTTACTGAGCAGTTTCACTTGTTCAAAGAAATTCTTAAAATAACCAACTCAAAGTTAAATTCCAGTGACTCTATCAGATCTCGTGGTAATACTTTTTTTCCCCATGAAATTCTGATCTAAAGGCTAAAGAAAAAACAGATAAGGACTTATTCAAATGGCCGATGCTTCTTTTTTGTTTTATCTCAAAGCGGCAAAGCAGCATCCAGTAACAAGACGAAATGCTTAAAAAGCAAACGATAGAAGTGAAAGATTTAAACAGCGATAGTCATCATCAAAGAGAGCAGCAGCGATAACAGAACGCCTCAAAGTGGTCTTTATACCGTCCACGAATACTAACGCTTATCTAAAATTAGGAATACTTCGGCAGCGTTGCAGCATATATGGGATTAAGTGTGTATTAAATGAGGCGACTCTCCATTTGACTTCCTTCTCATTCCATTTCAGCTAAACTGCTTGTTTGTTGAGTTTGTAAATTATCAGCTGCACACTGAAAACACACTCAACGCTTCAGTATGTGGGATGCCTGTAATATATGGTGTGTAATTACATTGCCATAGAGACGCTGCTGCTGTGATAGTTGTGCATGGGAAGGCCCCAGAGGCCCGGATTTGACTTCTCCCAGCGTTGCTTTTTCAGGACCGGAGCAGAAAATAGCTTCCCGCAGGTCTGTGTGGGCTCTGTGACTGACAGCGAGACCCCTGGGAAACCATGTTTCGTGGGATCGCTCGCCGCCGCTCCCAGCTCCGTTCTCGTCTGGATTCCCACGAGATGTAACCCCCCGCATGCACGACGCACACCGTGTGCGACAAAGAGGCCATATACAACAAGTTTTGTTGTGAAATGACACAAACAAGCTACTACATCGGTTCTGTTGTTCGTTACAACATCCAGAACTGGGTTATGAAATGAGGAAAAGCAGTGAAAATGAAGCAAAAAAAAGTCCAAAATACCAATTTAAAATGCACTTTTTATGAAAAAAAATTATCTTAAACCTAATTTAGCACCCTGGATGTTTGGATGTTTCTTGCAACAACAACAACAAAAAAAGAGAGTTTGTAAACATAACATTAAGCTCAACCACATTTCTCTCGTGTTTCTAGAGTGGCCGTTTTGCATTACCGAACAATGACGTAAGAAGAAATCGAAGGACACATGATCTAATTTCTGCACTGAAAGAAGCCAATAAATGAGTAAAAGAGTATCACACGACCAAAAGCAAAGCTGCTTTTCTAGCGCTGGGATGAGGTAATTCCTGGAACTAGGCAGGTTAAAGGTGATGTGGGTCAAACAAAAACGTAATGGAAAGCCACATTAGAAAGTAAATCCTGTGTAGTGGGAATGGAATCAAGAGCGTATTTACAGTTTCAGCAGGTACATTCTCTTAATTTCAGCTTTTAATCATCTTATGTGAGACTTTACTGAATATATTTGATTTGTGGAGCGTTAGACAAACAAGATAAATCAGATTTGAAGGCATTTCTTTCATTATTTTTTTTGACATTTTATAGACTAAACAATGAATTAATCAATGGAAACAGCCAATATTAAACCTACAGTTATTTTTTCTTTTATGTTCTGATGCTTAACTAATATCGACTAATATTTAAAATTATGTAGCAGTTGGAAACAAAGCTTAGGGGATTTCACTTTGAAATTATGGTTTAAATTAAGAAATCTAGATTATATATACTTTTATAATGTCCAGTCCCTAAATGGTTACGTCCATAGTTGTTTTTCACATTTTGAAAAAGTTCTCTCTTGCACTTAAAAAAATCTATTTATGCATTCAAAGAAGCATCTTTTCCCTTTATGGATACAGTTTTGCACATATAGGTAAAGGCACAATCTAAATTTCTCAACATATTTTACTGAGATAGTTAACTGTGGAACTTTAGCAAGAAAACAGGGTGTTTCCATATGATTAGTGGAGCAGATCGGATGATGTTGCTCCATGTTAACCCATTCAGACTGGATCCAGTATGTGCTTGTACCTGCGTGTGTTCAGAGGTGTAACAGGAAAAGCATTTACAATAATCCTCCAGCCAGTCGATACACGTTTTCTGCAGCGGCCGGCGCTCGTAGCTCCATTCTCCAGACTTCGTCCATCAAGTGACTGAGGGTAATTGCTCTTCCATCTTCTAATTACTCAACACTTGGCAGCCACTACCATTTATGCCACAGAAAACAGTCACACTTTGAGCTTTCTAATGAAGGGAACAGAATGCAGGAAGGGGACATAACTCAGTCGAAGCGTGGCTTAATGAGATTGAACAGAAACGCCGCTACTTCCTGCCAAAACAGGATACTGCTTTAGCAGTGATAGTAAAAGAAAGAGCCTCAATTAGTCCATTCTCATCTGAGGTTTTAGTGTTTACAGAGGAGAGCGCAGGACTACGGGGAGGCAGCGGCTTGCATACTAAGAGAAAAAGTTTGCTGGAAACAAGAGAATTTTATGGTTGGTACTTGAGGAAAAATGGATGACTGACAGTGGTTTTGTTTTTTTACGGCATCATGTTCACCTGATTATCAAACTCAGCTGCTATTTTATTCTACTCAACATGAGACTTTGTCCTTATTAGCTGATCTCTTGCAAGGAGAAACATATTTGTCTTGTTGATAAAAAAAAAAAAAATTGTGGTAGTTAGCACAGTTAGCTTGAAATAACTTAAATCAGCTTCACAACAAGTGGTACGTGTGCATCCATCTTATCCACTCTTGTGGTTATTTTTCACGGATGGTGCTGCAGGTAGTTTGTTATGTAGCAAGACAATCCTCATTCTTCATTCTCCCAACTAAAATCTGCTTGACTGTTTGTTGTTTCTCCAAAGACAGTTATCCGTTTAGGAAAAAATAGGACATCTTCCAGTCTTTGTAGCCTTAAGGTATTCATCCTCAAAACAGACTGATTAGACACCCCTGTCTCCTAAAAATCACATTACTACAGAGCTAACTGCATTAGCCTGATGTTTATTGAAATGGATGACACAAGACAAGCAAGTTTCATGAGTCTGCTAAATGAGTTGAATGCCACTTGGATTGCCAGAAATACCTGGAAAAGATTATCCAAATATCTAAATACAGCATGCATTTGAAAATGGGTGCCCAACTGCAAAGTAAAGCTTATTTATATCTGTTAAAAGCTGCTAAAGATATCAGTGTAGTCTTTTACATTATTGTAAGAAAACCACCTGACACATTTACAGGATCCTGCATCTGCTGAGTGACTTTTAAAACCGCACTCATATACAGCACGAGAAAGGAGAATTTCTTTTGGAACCTCTAGATATCCTTTTAAGATGATTTTCTTGCTGCAAGGAAGTCATTTTAAAGTGATATCTGTCAGAAAATTCCAGTAAAATGCATCCTGATATCGAAAATGGTCAGTAAAAACTCATGTATGGAGCTAAAGTATTTGACAATTGCAAAAAATTTGGTTGAAACCTTGTTGAAAAATTTACTTTAGGATGATTATGTTTTTGCGGAGTGACTTCAGAAGCACTAGAAACTTTGAAAACCCAACACGAGAAAGTAGAATACAGGGATCCATACAAAATTAGCAAAATGCTAATTAGAAAACCCTGTTTCCTAAAAAGCAACTTTCATTAGTGTGCTGATAGATTTTAATGCTGCAAGGAAGTCAATTTAAGGCGACATCTGTCAGAAAATGCCTGAAAAACACATCGAAATACCTAAGATGGTCAGTAGAACTCAAGGATAGTAGTTTGTAGCTATATAGTGAAACTTGAGAAAATAGTTTAATTCTTGTCCGAAGATCAACACTTAGGTGATTATGTTTCCACAAAGAAACTTTTGGAACTACTGTAAATTTAAAAAACCCAACAATAAATAAACAACACGAGAGTAGAATGCTTTCTTATGTAATCTCTAGGTATCACTCAAAAATTAACAAAATGCCAATACAAAATCACCAGTCTGTTCCTTGATTTTCATGCAGCAAGGAAGTCCATTTCAAGAGATATCCGTCAAAAAACACGCAAGCAAAATAAATCTAAATATCTAAAATTGTCAGTAAAACTCATGTATGCAGCTAAAATGCTGAAACTTGAAGAAAACAAGGTTTAATTCTTGTTGGACTATGTGTCTGTGCAGTGTCTTTTAGAACCACGGAGTCCTTAAAATCTCATTACACAAATTTTAAGGGACTCCTTAAACCTGATGAAAAAGAAGAAATTCTGTTCCTGTTTCCGCAATACTTTCTTCTAGCAGCCTCGAGGTTTCCATCCAGAGTGAAATAACAGACTAATTGGATCTACTGGGTTTTGGGCATCACTTTCTTTGATGAATGACATAACTTACATTTCATAACCTTCTCCTGGCCTTTTATAAATTTAGGATTTATGATTAACACAGCGCAAAGACTCTCGACTTCTTTGATCACAACAGGCTTTAACTAAACTTCAACACATCTCTATGTTATGAGGTCTGATTTGCTCTCAACTCCAGGTTAATGATATTTTCACAGGTCTGGAAGTTTCGGCGTGGATTTCCCCCAAAGGTCTGCTCTTTAACGTTCTCTGGAGAATCTTTTGTCTTTCAGTTTCCCCCCTCTGAGAACACACCTCGCTCACAAGAGACCTAAATGTGTTCTCCAGATGCAGCCACTGAGCTCTTCCTGGTGGCGTCAGAGAGATCCTGAAGACAAACAGCAGGGTGTCTATAAATACCTGAAGCCAGGGGAAGGAAGCCTTTCCTGGGCTTACATCACTGCTCCCAATAACAAGTCAATTTACTACAGCTTGTAAAGATGCACCTACCGGCCAATATCAAGCCACATTTGTGCCAAAGAAGCTCGAACGTAGTCAAATCTGCTATTTCTGGTTCACTTTTAAAGCCAGTAATTTCACTCAGGTTGCTTGAAACTTGTTTTTATCATTCAATTTACGGTTGACGTATTTCTTCTTGAGCATTGCAGTTAATCCCTTCTTGAATAAAAATGTAGCTGCAGATATGATGGGAGAGAGAAAGAGAGGGGGTTTCCCAGTTAATTGCAAATATCCAGAATTCTGATGAAATGAGTCACCACACTGCGAAATATGATTACAGATTTATCATAAAGATAGATAATGAGCTCATTGTCTGCCGCCAACCAAATTACCACCGGGTGACATCACCCCCCCGACAACATTATGAATAGCGACCTGAAAATAGTATCAATAAAATATAAATGTCTTTAAATGAATAATAGAGGAGTTTGCAGTGGAAGAGGCGAGCATGCGAGAATTAACTAAGTCATAATTTTCTTCTCAAGTAAGATGAATCGAAAGCCGTGAGGCAAGCCATGCTGCGCGGAGCTGGCTACGCACCGCACTTAATCAAATAAAATGGAAAATTCTCTTCAAAAAACCACCAGTCATAACTCAAACGCCTCACGGAGTTGGGTTCGGGGGTTGTGAGCAACAGTGCTGGTCGGGAGGCTATAAATCACAGTGACAGGGGGATGGTCTGGTGTTCCTTCAGGAGCGACTGCCAACAAAGCTCCACTTGAACAACAGAAGGACGCACACATGCATAGAAGAGCCGCCGTCGCGCACAAAAACTTGGACTTCTGGATTTGGGCTGCAGGCGTGAGCGTGTGACCGAAAGGTTGCTGATGGAAACTCGTCACCTCCTGTGGCGTCTGCGGTTGGTGTGTCCTGATGGGAAACACTGGAGCTGCTCAGACGGAGCTCCACCAGGTGTTCTATCTCACAGTTTAGCATATTATGAAAAATTAGCATCAAGGTTTTGTGGCTACTTTGATCAATACTACCTGAACTCTCTCGTTCGGGTCTACTCTCCTTCCTGCTCACTATGCTCAGCCAACAGGCCAACATAGCACAACAGGGTCGGTCGACAGCTAGACTCTTCTCCTCTGTGGTTCCCCGGTGGTGGAACGAGTTACCAAACTCTGTCAGAGTCCCTCTCAGTCTTTAAAAAACCTCCTGCACTGCCTGTAGGCACCAAGGTCCTATTATCACACTTGGACTAGTTTTACGGCACTTATCCAGGTTGTTTCCTTCTGACTAGATCCTTGCTTGTCTTGTATCTACTCTCAGATGTACGTCGCTTTGGATAACAGTATCTCTTAATTGGAACTGTAGAATTATGGAGACGGTCTGACGCTTGTGTAGGCTTTTGTTTGAGGCCCCACAAGCAATAAAAGCAAGAAAATCTGAATGAATCTTCATGATATCTACACAAGAAGGGTGTTTGTTTTGATAAATTAGAACTGGAACATGGCAAGGACACAAGTACGTTACTGCTTGTGTTTTCCTGTCAGTAAGGGTTTTAAAAAGTTGCTCCTTTACCAAGATGGTAAAGCAGGAATTCCCACATGTTCGCGGTGTGTCATTTAGTTGGAGATTATTGAATTAATTAAAGCATCTTTTTGCACACCTGGATCGACACTTCGGCATTAACTCCACGGGGCAAAAGAAAGTTGTGTTAAAAAGTAGTTTTAGGGCAGTCCATATTATATGCAAACATCAAATTAGCAAACCTGGGGCAAGGTGTTGCCTCGACAAAACCTAATTAAAATGCCACATGGACACAAAGTGTGATGGAAAAAAGTGCTTGATGGGGACTCATGGTTATTCAGTTGGTCATGTTAAAGAGAAAACGAATGAAAAATTCATAGTTAACATGCTTTTACCCTCTAACTGCACAAAAAAAACCCACTATAACATTTGCTTGCTGTGTCTGCATTTTGTGTTTTCCTTTGTATTAAAAGGACATTTTCACCATAAACGGATGCAAACTGATGAAACCTACAAATTAAGTAAAGCATGAAACATTTAAATCTAAGAATATGGTACAAGAAAACCCAAAATACCTGTAGCTATGTAGCTCCATTTCCATTTAATCACTTACGTCCAGAAGCACCTCAAAATCACTTCTTACCATGCAGTAAAATCAGTGAAACCTTTCATAAGGGAATCTCATAAACACCAAATATTTATGTGTATTCAGCGACCTTCAGGTACACCCAGCATCTCTACTTAAACCCATTAACCTCCATTAAAACAGGCTCCTTCATATCCGTCTAACCCAGAGGGCTCAGCTGTGAGCCGGTAGCTAAAAGTTGTCCCCAGACAGACAATAGAGAGCTAATCCAGCAGCGCCGCCGTCTTCCTGTTCGGACCCCCACAGGAGGGAAGTGAGGGTCTGCTCTTATTGCGAGGGGCATTGTGAGTCTTCCTCTATGAGTTCCTGTCCTGGACAATGGGACAGTGTTGGACGGCAGCCACGCCTTACTAATACTATATCTGAGGGGGGCGATCCCACCTACGACTGGCTTTCTTCGGTCCAAACCACATGGGGAAAACCAGAACCCTGTTTACATTTTTCAAATCCCAATTATAAGTGAGCCGACGCTAATAAGCACCTAAAGTTCTGTTGACCTGTGATTCTGTGCGATCTGATAATCTAGTGCTGAAAGGAATCCAAACAAATCAGATTCTAGTTCCTGTAATTTTAGCTAAGCATGATGGAGACCACTCTTCTTCAGGGGCGTTCAAGAATGCAGGAAAAAACAGCGTCAGACTGATTGCATGTTTGTTCAAATTTGGTTTCATTATGAGCTGGTTTTCAAAAGTATTCTGCTTTACACTTTCCTTCAACTTTTGTATTTTTAAAAAAATGCTTTTACATTGGAGTTTGGATGTTAGAGCTGCATGTGTGAAAGATGCTATACTAATGAAGCATTATTATACTGAAAAAAGAATCGTTCGACCAACTTATAAGAATTGCTTCAACTGGTTACACACGACAGACTTCAATCTGTTAAAATTAAGTTAGCAAGTAGTATTACTCCCACTGGTTGAAGTTAGAGCTACTTAAATACAGTAATTAGGTTTCTCTTAAATATGCTTTGTTGCAACTTAATTTTATGGAAAATCATCTTGAAGTTTCCAATTTTTCCAGCCTAAGTATTTGCTTTACCTAAACGTCTTCATGTTGTCTTTACTCTGCAATCCTATCAGAAGCAAACAGCAGCTAAGATGCAGCAAAATTAATTTGAAGAAAGCAGTAGTTTTGTTTTACTACTTTTCTACCGCTCGGCATCATTTCTACACATTCTCTCAAGTTCCAACTCCAGTTTAAAGGGACAAAATGTCATTTGAAGTTGCGAGAGTCCACAAAACTAAATTTCCATCATCAAAGCAGAGATATACTACTACTACAGCTCAAATACACTATGTACATGGAAAATTTAGCACCTACAGACCAGATATGATTAAGTACATGCTGCAAGAATCTTCCAAAAATACGAACTATCACTGCAAAGTGCGTGGTGACTACAAAAGACACCGAAATGCAGTCAGGCCAACATATTTTGATTTCTGATGTCTCGGCGATACGCACAAGGTGTTCTTTGGTTTCGGTGCCAACAGCATCAACATCCAACCATGATGTAGATAGAAGTTTTAACAGTTTAAAAGAGCAACATATCAGGGTTGGGAGGTTAGCGGTGGGATAAGCAAGAGGACTTTCACCTGGCAGACTGTGGTTTGTGTCCCAAGTTGGACCATTAATGTTTCACTTAGCTTTATTTTATCACTTAAGTTGATGAAAAGATCGTGGTTTGAGCTAAAATACATCCTTTCCCAACACTGGACAGACTCTACGTTGGCCAAAAAGAAGTGAAAGTGACGCCATCACCCGCAGAAAACATTTGACTACAGATTCACGGTGTCTATTTGTGATTCTCTATACGTCAAGCCAATGATCCTGTGTTAGAGAATGATGCCAATGGGTCCCCAGTGCAACCAAATGTGACACTGAGAGGTTCTCGCAAAGCATTTCCTGAAACGTCTTCCACAGAGCGACAACCAAACCGTAGCTAGCCAAGTGTAACACAATAAAACACTAAACAAAACAAACATGCACACACATTAGAAGTGTTTATAGAATGTAAATAAACGTCTATTTTACAACTTTTCCGTCTCATATCGACACCTTCTCAGCTTTTCCTCGGAAACCAAAGCACCTCGCAGGTTATTTATGAGTTTCACAGTTTAATTAGGTGGTGTCATCTGAGCACTAATTATGTTATTCTCACCGGTTTACCCAGAATTATAAATAGAATAAGTGTCTCACAGTACTAATGCAGTCAGTACAATATGCTGGAATGCAGTCTGGATGGAGCCAAATACAACAACAGCTCTGCCTTGTTAGCCCAGTACAGCGGTCCCTTCAGAAAACTCGCTAAAAGATAAGAAATACAACATTTTCATTCCTACATTCAGTTTCTTGCAGGCTTTTATGTCAGATTTCTCAATGAAGATAAGAAATGTCAACTGTGCCGGAGAGGCAGGCTGCGATAAATAATGCAAGTCATCGTTTTTTTTTTTTTTTTTGGTCCAGTGTCCCCATAACGTGCAGAAAAGTGGTGCAAATGAGTGAACAATATTCAGACCAGATGTGAGCGAGATCTTGGTAGTTCGAGTCAAGTTCACATCAAGGACGTCTGCTTGTCCACCGGGAAATGAGGATACATGTGACATGTCAGTTCTTCCAAGTCGACTGTTTAACTTGGAACGGAAATATTTTAGTAATAACTATCAGGCTGGAATTCTGTGGTGCTTGAGCAACTACTTCTAATAATTTCAACATGTATTTAATCTCACTTAATGCCAACAGTGGCCTCTTACTCTTGCTTAACTATGCTGAATATTGTTGAAACTCCTGATTTAACTACATAAGAGGTTCATGCAGAGTATTTCTGACCTGTATCCACTCCCTGATGGTGTCGTCTGAAGGCGTCCAGCCGTTTTCCCCATAGTTGAGACGCGAGCGTTCAGGTGACCAGTTGGAATTATACTGGGAGGAGGCGCTGATCTGCTCCGAGGAAATTTCCCCCAACTCCATCCCCAGTGGCTCCATACAGGCAAAATCTGCAAAAGACACAAAGATTTCAGGTAAAACATCTGCATCTCAAGTGGAAGTTAAGTTTTCCGATGCCAAAAAAGATCTATTGAGGAGTTAATTAATAAGCTACTCTTCCAAACGCTGAGTTGGATGAATTGTAGAGCGCATAAATTACTACCAGGTTACACAAGGAGAATGTTTATGTATCAAAATCATATTAACGGCCCCTTTAATATGAGTTTACAAATTGTATTATTCACATCATTAGCTGGATGAAGTGAATTTTGGCATTTTGCTCTTTGTGCTGTCATTGCTAATGGCTGAATTTATCATCAAACAAAACTGAACTGGGCTCATTGACATACACTGTATCAGAAAAAAAGAAACTATCTCTGAGTCAGGCAGGAAAACAAGTGAGACTGTGAAGGGGAGTCAACACGGAGTAAATTCAAAGAATTCCTGTGGTATAAGTGAATACAACACAATTGAACAACAAGGCAATTTAAATGCATTACATAAAAAGCATCAAGACAATGAGTAAAAGGAAGATGAAACAATTTTTAAAAAAGACATTTGAATGCAATGAAAAGACCTAAATAGATAAAATGGAAAAAAAAAGAAACAAAATGGTAATTAGAGTTACAGCATAGTTTAAGATATTACATGAAAAGTGTCAATAACCTGGATATTATCACACAAAAACATCAAAAACAGGGATACTAACACACAAAACCTGCACATGTAAGCCCAGAACTGTTAAAAAACAAGATATTAATGTACAAAACTGTCAAAAATCTAAATGTTAATGCATAAAAGTGTCAGTAAACTCTATATTATTGCATGAAAGAATCAAAAACCTGGATATTTACACACAAAAGTGTTCATATCCTGGATATTACTGCACAACACAATTGAAAACCAAGATATTAATACACAAAACCATCTATAACCTGGATATTAACACACAACAGTGGTAAAAACCTGCATATTTAAGAACAAAACTGTTGAAAACCTGGATATTAACATATAAAACTATCAAAAGCCTCAATATTAACACACCAAACTATCAATGCCCTGGATAATAACGATAAAGATATTGCACAAAAGTGTCAGTAACCTGGACAAAAAAAACTGTATAGAGCCTGGATATTAACACACAAATTCTAAAGCCTCAGATTTGGTTCAGTGAAAGGTTTCAAAGGAAAGCTTCAGTTTTCTGGGAGTTTGTTCCAGATTTGTGGTGCATAAAAGGTGACATCTGCTTCTCCTTGTTTGATTTTGGCAACAGAAAATTGACCTGAGAAATCTGGATGTTGCATAACGTAGCAGCAGATTCGAAATGTGTTTAAACCTTAAACTACTCAGTGCTTTATAAACCAACATCAGTATTTTGAAACCAGTCTTTTGGCAGACAGGAAACTGGTGTAAAGACCTAAAACTGGACTGTTCTGATCCAGTTTTTTGGTCTTAGTGAGGACACAAGCGTCAGCTCTGAATCAGCTGACTGATTTTTTTAGAAAGACGTGAAAGATAAAGACATGGATGAGTTTTTCCAAGTCCTGCAGAGACATAAGTTCTTTAATTTTTGATACATTCTTCGCGTTGTAGAACCCTAAACATGGGAATCATTCTAATGTGGCTCCTGAGATTCATGTCTGACTCCATGATTGCACCAAAGT
This sequence comes from Amphiprion ocellaris, assembly GCF_022539595.1. Taxonomy (NCBI): domain Eukaryota; kingdom Metazoa; phylum Chordata; class Actinopteri; family Pomacentridae; genus Amphiprion; species Amphiprion ocellaris. Next base: position 30,914,523 of record NC_072775.1, read on the forward strand.
GGCATCAAAACCTTCATGAACTGCACCCTGTGTGCACACAGATGGAGCGGAATCCCACCAAAAACCAAAAACAAGTCCTTAAATTTCACTTCAATCCATTTATTTAAAACCACTCTTGTTTTTCTATGGCTAGGGTCATGATTAGCTACTCTGGAACAATGTAAACCTCCTCAGCCCTTTGAACGATTACTTTTCTTTTTGTTATCGAGTCATTTAGTCAATAAAATGTGAGAAAATCATGTTAAATGGGAGGTGATGATGCTCATTTTGCCTAAAACAAAACAAAGCCAATAATATAAAACTGAAAAGCAATCTTCACATTTCAAAATCCATATGCAGCCTGTGTCCACATTTGAGTTAAAATAAGCTATTAACAATTAGCCAGCAATCAAATCTGCCAAGCCAAGATTTTTATTTTTTATTGGAGCTGCAGCAATTAGTCAATTAAACAATTAGTCAGAAATACAACACATATTCTCTGATTTCAGCCTCTAAAATGAGCGGATTTGCTGCTTTTCTTTGTCCTACATGGCAGCGAAGTGAATTAATTTGGGTTTTTAAATGTTGTCGGATGAAATACTTGACAGATTTTACTAAACAGAAACATGTTTAGATTAATTGACGGTGAAAGTACTGTTTAACTGCAGCCTTGTTTTGTGTGTGTGTGATATAAATACACACGAAACCACACAGGCACATATCGCAGCTGATGCTGGTGAGGATTCAACTCTAATTTGGTAATTTTTAATCTCTATCAGAAGGATGATGCACTCCTCTACGGGTTTAGAAAATTCTGCAATCCCTCGGCGTTACGAAACACTTTCGAAACAGCATTTTGGACGGAGTCGACTTGTGTGTGTCTGTGAGGCGGCAGCGTCCACTCTGTAACAGCAGGGGAGCTCAGGGAAGGAAGAGGGCGGCGGGACAAAAGGAAATGTGTGTGTTTGTGTGTGTGTTTGTGTGTGTGTGTGTGTGGGAGGCTGTCTGAAGACACAGGGTCTGCCAGGACGACACAAACACGCAACACTATTCCACAAATAAATTGGGGAGAAAGTTTGCTTGCGAAATTACCCAAAAAGCTGCAGAGAGCTGGATTTTATCTTCCCCAGTTTGACAGTTTTCAGGCACAAAAACCCTCCAATTCTTCCCCAGATAAGCCAGAAAAATGCTCTGAAACTGCAGCTAGACAATGAGGAAAACACTCACATCGTCCAGCTGATTCATCCACAGAAACTCTCAGCTCACATCTCCACAAATTTATCTTTTCTCATTTCTGTTCAACCTTCACGTCCTCCTCACAGCAGGGACAAACATCAAGCCCCGTCCTTCTCCCTCTCCATCTGAAAAGGAAGCGAGGACGTAAAGCGACGCCCCCGCCGACGGTTCAGCTGATCAAAGGCCCTGTTGGAGGCCACCGCTGATGCTGACGGCTGAGACAGAGCAGCAGAAAACCCTAAATTCACTGCAGGATATCAGCGTTTGATTCTTCTGTGGCCGTTAGTGAAGAGGAGTGAAATATGTTGCCTGAATAAAGATTCTTTATTTTAGGAGCATGAAGGCTTGGTGTAAAAATCTGCGTAAATAGAAGGTTAAAGGTTGTTTATAGCTGTGGCTTTTTAAAATCTGATTTACTCTTATAGTCCTGTCAGATGGCCATCAGTCATGTTTAAAATATCTTTATCAGAGGATTTGAAACTGGTTGTTTATGAACTGTTCTATCATTTCAACCATTAACGATTAAAACAGGATAGTTACGCTCAAAACTCCTAAAAATGTGGATACTAACACACAAAACAGTCAATAATATGGATATTAACACATAAACATATTAAGAACCTTCATGTGTAAGCACAAAACTGTTACGGGCCTGGATATTAAAGCACAAAAGTGTCAATAACCTGCACATTTAAGCACAGACTTGTTCAATACCTGGATATTAACATACAAAACTGTTAAAAACCTGGATATTTACACACATAAATGTCAGTAACGTAGATGGTATGACGCAAAAGCGTCAAAAACATGGATATTTACACACAAAAGTGTTAAAAGCCTGCACATTTAAGCCCAGAACTGTAAAAAACCTAGATATTAACATACAAAACTGCTGAAAAGCCAAATACTAATGCACAGCAGTCTCAGTAAACTTGATATTATTGCATGAAAGCCTCAAAAACCTAGATATTAACACAAAAAACTGCTGAAAAGCCAAATATTAATGCACAGCAGTCTCAATAAACTCGAAATTATTGCATGAAAGCCTCAAAAACCTAGATATTAACACAAAAAAGTGGTAAAAACCTGCATGCTTAAGAAAAAAACACACACAAAATGATGAAAATCATGGTTATTAAGACACTAAACTATCAATAACTTGGATGTTAACATACAAAAACTGTCAAAAATCTAGATATTAACAAAAGACACTTTTAGAAAACTGGACATTAGCAGACAAAAGTGTTAATAACCTGGATGTTAATGTACAAAAGTGTCATTAACCTGAGTATTAGTACACAGAACTGTTAAAAACCTGCATATCTATGCACAAAACCTGTATCCTTGTACCAAAGCTGTCTAAAACCTATATAGTCGCAAACAAAATTGTTAGAAATCTGGGTATTAACACATAAAACGCATAACGTTTATGCATAAAAACCTGCATATATAAGAAGAAAACTGTGAAAAACCTGGATAATAAGACATCAAACTATTAAATAATCTAGATATTAACACACAAACTTTTAGAAAAATGGATATTAGCACACAAAAGTGTCAATAGCCAGGATGTTAAAGCACAAAAGTGTTAATAACCTGGATGGTAGTACACAACACTGTGAAAAATCTATATAGTAACACACAAAACTGTTAGAAATTTGGATATTAATACACAAAAATGGTAAAAACCTGCATATTTAAGAATAAAACTGTTAAAAACTTGACTATTAATACACCAAACTGTCAATAACCTAGATATTAAAACACAAAACACTTAGAAAATGGGATATTAGGACACAAAATTATCAAAAATTTGGATCTTAACACACAAAAGTGTTAATAACCTGGATATTAATGCACAAAAATGTCAGTAACTTGGATATTAGTACACAAAACTGTCAACACCCTGTATTTTAACACACCAAACTATCAATGACCTGGATATTAACACACAAAACTGTTAAAAACCTGCATATCTGTGCACAAAACCTGGATCCTTATGCCAAAGCTGTCAAAAACCTACATGTAAACACATAAAGCTGTCTATAACCTGGATATTATCGCACAAAAATGTTAAAAACCTGCATATTTAAAAAAAATATTGTTAAAAACCCTGATAATAACACGCCAAACTATTACTAACCTGGACATCAACACACAGAATGTTTATAAAACTGGACAATCGCACACAAAACTGTCAATAACCAGGATTTTAATTCCTGTAAGTATTAATATTAAGTAAGTAAGTATTAAGAAGTATTAATAACCTGGGCAATAATATACCAATTAATAACCTGGATATTAGCACATAAAACCATCAAAAAGCTGCATATCTATGCACATAACCTAGATCCATACACAAAAGCTGTCCAAAACCTATATGTAAACACATAAAACTGTGTGTAACCTGGATATTAACACACTAAACTATCAACAATGTAGATATTAACAACCATACTTTTAGAAAACTGGATATAGCACACAAAAGTTTTAATAGCCAGGATGTTAACGCACAAAAGTGTTAGTAACCTGGATATTAGAACACAAAACTGTCAAAAACCTATATATTAACACAGCAAACTATCAAAAACCTGCATATTTAAACACCAAAGTTGTCAAAAACCAATGCAGTAACACAGAAAAGTGACAACACACAAAAATGGTAAAAACCTGCATATTTAAGAATAAAACTGTTAAACGCTTGGATATTAACACACAGAAAGCTCAATAACTTGATGTTACCGCACCAGACTATTAAAAACCTTGATAAAAACACAAAAAATGTAGTCAAACAGAAGTTGTTGATTTTCAGTAGTTAACCTCTTCGGCAGGTCGAGCTTATTTTTACTTTAGACATTCTAAATTCTAACAAGTGGTGTGCAGATTAAACGGCACTTTTTGAGAGTTTTAAGCAACTCTTAAACATTTCCCTGCAGCCGATTCAGAGGAATTGTGATTTACAGCATCTGAGCAAATGTTGTAAAAACCAGAGAAAAGATAAAGAGATGCGGTTTGGAGAGAGGCTTTAATTCAATCTACTGAGCCACGCTGGGGGTCTGGAGGCAAAGTAACCGCCTGAGCGACATAATTACAGCTTTATCTCTCGGACAGACGTATCTGAAACATCTAGACCACCTCCACATAGTAGCACGTTGTCATGGACGCTCAGCATCAACAGCAGACAGCAAAGCCGACGACGCCCACATCTTCTGCCCGTGGCGAAAACAAACAAGTGGAAAAAAAAAAAGAAAAAAAGATAATGACTCTGACCCCTCAGGTGAAACATTCCCTGATACTGTGCTGCTGTGCTGAGATAAAACACTGTGGGGTATCTGATAAAATATACACATTTTGGTTAGTTTTTGGGTTTGAAAGAGTGGAAGAGCTTTTAAACAAACTGAACATCTGGAACAATGTACAGAAAATTAAAACAGTTAAATATACCTCAACTTATTATCATTATAATTATTGTTATGTTATTTGTAATTAAATGCAATTTCAAAAATTAAATAGAAATTAAATTAAGTTATTATTTCATTTTGGCAATGTTATTATTTTATTTGTTTATTTGTATTTACATTTTTAATTAAATTAAATTAAATTAAATTTTATTTTTTTTAAATTGAATTCATTTTAACAGTCTTTTTTCTTTTTTCTTGGGTTTTCTTTATTCTCAACCGACACAGACAAGAAGTATTTAATCAATAAAAATAAATTAAAAAAACTTGTCTGGCCTTCTCTTGTTAAATAGTTTTCTAACTAAAAGCTGCAATATAGATAAAAATATTAGTACTATTATTATAATCTTGACCCACACAACATACGTGCACAGTTAACAGGCTTTTGGTCTTCAGATATCAATTTAGAACATCAAACTGCAGAATTTAGGGTTTATTTCTCCCAAATATTGCTCTAGAAAGTCCCCTCTGAACTGTGGTTTAAGGTTACCAGAGTTCAAAAACCACACGGAGCAACAGAGCTTAAATCTCTGCAGACATTCCAACAAGGTCGTAAAGTCAAGTGACGCAGACTAATGGCCTCTTTTCCCGAACATGTGGACAAACACGAAGAAGATGAAGGACTACAGCGAGAAGCTGCATCTCATGGTAACATCCTGTGGTGTGAAACTGGTCAAATGCAGGAGAAGATAAGAGCCGAAAGTAGGTCAAAATGACGGAAATGTGAGCTATAAATGGAAACAAATCCCATCTTAAATGAATTAAAAAGTTATTTGACGGGATTAAACACAGATTTCAGAGGTTGATTGAGTCCAAACAGGGACTGCGAATAATTTTATGGTTTTTACTCTTCAGAAAATTGATCTCAGGAAAGAGATCAATTAGACAAACGAAGACTGACTGACTTGTTTTTGCATTTATAGTAAAGGCTCCTGCTGCAAATTTAAGCCAAATACATCTAGAAAACTATGATCAGCAAAGTTTATTGTAGTCTGGAGCAGATATTTCATAAATAAGATTATTAATAAGCTAGAAAAGATGTTTTTGCTACACAATATAGTCCTTATTTTTTTTACTTTTTTCACAGATTCTTTGCTCTTTTCTTGTCAAACTGTAGAGTTTCAGGCTATAATTTATTAAAATAAACCAATCTTGAAAGGAAACACTTCTTAAATCAGCTTTCATAAAGTTGTGAAGAGTTGCATCACTGCAAATGACCACAAGCCAAAGAAACTCTTTTTTTTCCCTATTTAACCACAAAAACTGTCTCCAAACTGTATTTAAATCACATTTTTAAACAGCGAACTATAGTCAGCAATGATGACACCATATGAATAAATAATAAATATAATACAATATAATAATAAAGCGATATTATTTGAATAATCTATCACCTTCATGGATCCTTTCTTTAGTTGAAAAGTCCATTAGCGCTGTAATATTAGCTTCCCAAATGTGAGGAAATGTTTGTTTCCCAGTTTTATGTAACATTTCTATTCTATGCATTGCGTTTTTCATGTTTTATATGTTATATTAAACCTAATATCTTTGGTTTTTTTTTTGAAAAACAGCTGATACGGACACATCTTGATAGTAATGGACATGATTCATGACAAAAAGATGACCTTATTAACTACACATGTGCAACAAAAACCGAAGTGAAAAAAATTTCCTGTGAGTCTTTATTCGTGTCGTTTGAAGCAAATAAAGACTCAGAAATGTGCCAGAAGTGAACGTTCTTAATGACGTGTAAACTCCACGTCCAGCTGCTCACCCTCATCCTCGTGTCCAGGCGGGAGGCTCCTCTCTCGGATCGTGTAGTTGGCAGAGAATCCCTCCCTGGCGATGGCGTTGTCGGTGGTGATAGTCATGGACAGGATGCCGGTGTAGGAGACGACTCGACCCGGAGACGTCTGACCGCAATATCTGCCGATGTGAGGCCCGACTGGGGGAGGAGAGGAGGGCAGGAGGGTGAGCAAAAGGGCAACACCTGCTTGTGTAAAACTGCATATATAGTATTAATTTACATGAGGACAAAACTAACATCCAAATCAAAAATCTGCATTTTTGCAAATAGTAATTCGTTTTTTTTTCCATGGTGCAGTCATAAAGTTACACAATTTTACTGCATTTGAATAACAAAAAAAAAAACTTTTTGTGTATATTTGCAGTTATTTTTAGGATGACTTATATATACATTAAAGCTGAAAAAATAGTAAATAATTTTTAACAATAATTTTAGATTTTCCTTATTTTGCTAAATTGCAAATATTATCTAGAAAAAATAAAATAAAAATATAAAAAGTATTAATTTATGGGCCAAAAATTGGCAAAATTAAAAAAAAAAATTATGTACACTTGCAGTTATTTTTAAGAAAATATATCTACATTAAATACTAAAAAAATGCTAAATGAAATAAATTTAAATAATAATTAAAATAAGCCCAATTTGCACATAATATCCAGGTCAAAAACTGTATTTTTAGAAACAAACAGCTAATAGATAATTTTACTGCATTTAAATAAGCAAAAGAACCCAAAAACTTTCTGTATATATTTGCATTTATTTGAAAGCAATCTTTAAGTATATTAACAACTGGAAAAATGGTAATGGTGTTTTTTATAGATTTTTCCCAATAACTTTTTTAAATTGCAGATATCCAGTAAACTCTAAAAAAAAATTACGTTGATTGAAAAAAATAAACAAAATGGACAAAGCTGTAAATAATGTCCACGTCACAGAATTTATGGTTTTATTAACAGTAATTTGTTCTTTTCCAACAAATAACAATTACAGTTTTAGTGCATTTAAATCAGCCAAAAATAGAATTTCAGAGATGTTCACAGTTATTTTTAATAAAAATTATGTAGATTTAGGGTTGGATTTTTAACTGTTATTTTGGATTTTCCCCATTTTGTTAAACTGCAGGTAAAATCCACAACTGTGAATGACATCCACACAAAAATCTGCATTTTTGCAAATACTCATTCATTCTTTTCCTGCTGATGTGAGACCCGACTGGGGTGAATAACGGAGAGTAACATCAGCTTCACTGCTCAGTGCTGTGCAAATTCCTCAAACTTTGCTTGGATCAGTTCAATCTCTCACCTCTGAGGCAGGAATAAAGGTGACAGAAACACTCATTTCCACCACATATTGTTTTGACACTTTCTGTTCCAACATTCTCTCTCTCTCGCTCTCTCTCTCTCTCTATATATATATATATATATATATATATATATATATATATATATATAAAAACACACAGGATCGTATCCTTATGAATCACTCTGTCACATAAACACAGCTCTAGACGTCATGTAACAGAATAAGTCACATCCAGTTAGAAATTAATGGCATAATTTTGCTTTTTGAATGTGAGAAAATGATTAGATGCAGGTGTTGTGACAGAAATGAGAGTCAGAATCAGTGATACTCCCTTAAAGTCTTAGAAATACAAGCAGTACAACAGATATATAGATACACAGAAGTAGAAAAAGTATAAAACATAGGATGTGCATTGTGCTACGAGGAATAAAAATCTGACTGATCAAGTAAATCAATCCTGTAATCGACTATGTCAGACAAACCACTGAGGTTTCCACGATCAATAACCAGGCTGATGCTTTATTCAAGGAGTTTAAATTTTACGGTTACGGTTAGTGTTACGGATTGTTTGACTTAATACGTTTTTCCTGAAGTTTTGCTGAAGTTTAAAGGGGACGAGGTTTGAGCAAGAGTTTAATGTAAGTGTACAGTGTAATAAATAGGGTTACATGGAGGATCATTCATTGGAATTTTTGCACATTATTGACTTAAAAAGTGGAAAATTTTTACACTGAGTCTGACACCAGCAGGAATGATTTCCTGTAGTGCATCTTGAGGTACAACAGGCCAATTTAAAAACATGTTTTAATGGGCAGGAATCACGGTAGTGAAGAATTAGCTGCTTTTCTTTGTGTTCTGCTCATTCATAAATCCGTGACATTTGCAGCTAAAGAAGCAAGACAGTGACTCCCCGAGACGTTTTCTTTCAGCTTTTGCCTCTAGTGCAGCAGCATCACATTCAGGTCGCAGCACTAAAGAATCCATTTTTCAGCGAGATAAATCCCTGACAATCTTTGGAAAAAAAAAAAAGGGAAAAAAAAACCTCTGAGGGCAGAATACAGCGCTGGCTGCAGTTTGGAAGGTATTTCCAGAATCTGGAGAATATTTCTTTTGAGATGAACGAGTGAAAGTTTTCTAGAAAGTTTAACTGAATCCTGATTATAAAAAAACTGAATGTAAACATCACTTTTAACCCTAAGTAACATGCATTTTTTACTCATTTGCAAGAAAAAAAAACTTTATTTGCCATCTATTGAGCTGTTTTCTTGCCTTTATGTACATTTCCTGATCCACGGTGCATAAATAATTACCAGAAATTAATTAATTGGAAGTGCACCAAATGAATTTACGACATATAATTAAATAACAAATGGATTTTGTCAGAAAAATTAAGCTTTTAAGGAAATGATTTAGAAATTATAGCCCAGGAAAGTCACGTTTATTATCAAAAATAACTAGATGAAACATACTTTTCCCAAAATTTCATTCAATAATTAATTGCATTTATGTTAATTTAAAACAAACAAACAAACAAAAAAAAACCAACCTTAAATGACATAACTTTCAGTTCTGTGGCAAATAATAATAACCAATTTCTGCTTTATTTCTTGTTTAAACCTGGTTTAATAGTGTAGCAGACGAATTATTTTAGACTGAGATGCTTAAAAGAGTCTTTAAAGATTTACAGAACAATTTTTTTAAAATGGAGTTTGGTTTTTTTTGCAAGATAGTTGCAAAAAAATAGTTGTAGATTTATGTTCAGGAAAAGAGCTGCAAAAGAAAAAAAAATGGCCAAATTGTAAATTATGTCATAAAAATACAATTACACAGTTTTACTGCATTTAAATCAGCCAAAAAATATTATTTTATATATATTTGCAGTAATTTTTTAAAGAAATATGATTACACATATCGCTAAAATAATATTTTGGCTGATTTAAATGCAGTTTAGGTTTGAAAAAAGAGATTTTTCCTATTTTGTTAAACTGCAGATAACATCTAGTTTAAGTCAAAGAATTTAAAGGCTACAACTGTGATAACATCCGCATAAAACTCTCCATTCTTACAAATAGTAATTTCTTATTATATATTTTTAAAATTATTTTATTACTTTTTGAATATATATTTTTATTATATTTTAAATTTTATTTTATTGTCAAATTATTTATCATTTATTTTAATTAAAAAACAAACTTAAGCTGAAGTGACACTACGCTTTGTGTTACATGGCAAATAATGTGAGAGAATGTTGTTGATAATAATCCATTTCTGCTTTAATTTCTGGTTTAAAACTAAGATGGTTAAAAGAGTCTTTAAAGATTCAGAGAAAATGTATGAAACTGCAGTTTGTTTTTTCAAGATTGTTGTAGATTTATGTTCAGGAAAAGAGCTGCAAAAGATAAAAACTGGACAAAACTGTAAATAATGTCATAAAATTTGTATTAACTGTTATTTTTGATATTCCCAAATTTATCAAACTGCAGATAACATCTAGTAAACTCAAAGAATTTAATGGCCACAACTGTGAAGAACATCCACTTAAAAATCGGCATTTTTACAGACAGTTATTCTTTTATTTATTTTAATTTGAGCCTTAGGGGTTTAAAACTGGTTTAATTGTGCAGAAGACAATTACTTCAGACCAAGATGGTTAAAAGAGTCTTTAAAGATTCAGAGAACATTTTTTAAACTGCAGTTTTTTTGCAAGACAGTTGTAGATTTATGTTCAGGAAAAGACCTGAGAAAGATAAAACGTGAGGCATCCAGCTACACATTTCTTCTGGTTAAAAGGCTCTGAGTCGCTGCTTGTCCACAGTTTGCTTCCATTTCATGTCGTTCTTATCTGGGAGAAACAATGCGAGGCCTGAGCTGCTTCAGATACTGTATCTGCAGGACTCGACGAGGAACATTCAGCTGTCACACGCTACAAAAATTACACTTTTCTAACATTTTCCTGCAGGTACGGAGGAAAAACAACTCAGAAAAGGAGGAAGATGCATGAGGCAATCTGAGTGGAATGCCGAGCTCCAGTAATCTGACGGATTATGTTTATCAGTTACAGTTTAAAGCAGGTAGTCGACAATCTGTGACGGATTACATTTAGGAGTGTCTCAGCCTTATCAGAGCTGCTGTGAAATGGTTTCTGATGCAATCAGTCCCCGGAAAAAAGGAAAAAATCCTGCAGGCAATATGGCCGCATATGCACTTAAGGAAATGGAGTAAACAAGAAGAGAAACTGCAGGAGAAAGTTCAATTCCAGGAATGATCGGTGTGTTAGCGTCAAAATCACACAAATGAAATGAAAAGAGCTTGGGGTTGTGCATTAAAAAAAAAAAAAGAGCCTAATTTATACATAATGTCCACGTCAAAAACTGTATTTTCAGAAATGTTAAACAAATAGTAAAAAAATAAGTGTTTTTTTGTGTATATATATATACAGAAAAAAATCTATTTATTAGAAATATTTGCACTTATTTAACAGAATTATGTATATCAATGAGTGAAAATACAGATATTTTTTCTTTTATTTCCCTTTTTTATGTAAAATTGCAGGTATATTTAAAGAAAAAAGGTATCAATTTACTCATTGTAGGAAAAAGGGACAAAACTAACATCCACATGAAAAATGTGTTTTTACAAACAGTAATTAAATTAATAAAACTAAATTTCTCTAGTGTGCAGTGATAAAGTTACGGTTTTATTGCATTTAAATTAGCAAAAAACTTTACTTTTTATATATATATATATTTGTATATATAATGATGCTTTCTGGGAACAATTATGTGTATAAAAAATGATAAATAATTTTTTAACAGTTATTTGGGATTTTCCTTATTTTGCTAAATTGCAGACAGTATTGAGGAAAAAAAACAAAAGAGAAAGTGTTTATTTACAGACCAAAACTATAAATAATGCTCACATAAAAAAATCATTATTTTTAGCAATGTTAATAAACTGTAAAAAAAAAAGAAGTGTTTTACTGTATTCAATTTTGCAAAAAAAATCAATATATATAAAACTTATTGTGATAAATTTCTGATAATATCTAGTAAAATCAAAGAAAAAAAGTATTAATTTACACGTTGACTGTATAAAGGACAAAGCTAACAAAAATCTATATTTTTACAAACAGTAATTAAACAAAATTAATTAAAGTATATTTTCTCAGAGGGCAGTAATTCAGGTGACACCAGTTTTATTGTATTTCAATCAGCAAAAAAATAAAAAATTGGCTACTTGCAATTATTTTTTAAAAGAAAAATATGTGTATAAAGGATTGAAAAAATGGTAAATAATTTTTAACTGTTATTTTAGATTTTTCCCTATATTGTTAAATCGTAAATATAATCTAGAAAAAAATTAAAATATCATCTGCTCTTAACATTGCAGGTAATATCTAGTTCAAAGAATAAAAAAATAATAATTACATGTTGATTATTAAAGAAAAGAAGGCAAAACTATAAATAAAATCTGTATTTTTACAAATAGTAATTTATTATTTTCCGAAGTATAAACTCAAAAATACAGTTTTACCGTATTTAAATGAGCTTAAAATATCATGATTTATGTATGTGTATATATATATATATATATATATATATATATATATATATATATATATATATATATATATATATATATATATATATATATATATATATATATATATATATATATATATATAAAAAAAAATTATTTTACAGATATTTGACATTATTTTTACAGTTTTACAGATTATGAGCCTGAATGTGTTTTTTTCTGGTGCTCTTCCTTCACCATTCTATTCTCATTGTTACAGTTTACAGACACAGATACAGTTCTGCCCTTGACCTGCTTCCACAGCTTCCAGACACATCTTGTAGCCTTTATATGACAACTGAAGAAACTCTGATAATAAAAAGAAGCCATGAAATAGGGCTGAAAATGAGTGAAGGAGAAGAAGAAGAAAGAAAATTTCATCAAAAAAACATAAAAAAAACCAACAGAAAAAGGACTTGTCAGTCAAGATATTTATAAGGCTGCAATATATTTGTGAGCAAATGTGTGCAAAAATGCCCCAAAGTATAGAGATTTCTTTTGTTTAACCCTCCTGTTATGTTATGGGTCAAACTGACCCAATTTCAAGCATAAAAAACATCTAAAAATATTTTTTTGGTATGAAACGTCTTCTGCTTGGCTTAATCAGTGTAATCGACATAGAAAATGAAATTTCACATATGTGCAAACCCACCCGGAGCAGGAGAGGTGTCCCATGTTAATTTATTAATTCCATTAAAAGAAAATAATCTACATGAAAAATAAAATTTAAAAAAATCAATGTCATAAAACTATTGTATTTTATATGTAGGTCTTTCCAATGTACATTAAAAAAAAGTGAATTATCCTCATTGAACCATGATCTGTGAGAGCTAAAGAACACCACTGCACTAAATAGTGATGGAAAAGGTTAATAATGAGTTAATAATACGATATAATCAATGTTTATTGGGATTTTTTTGTTTGTGACATTTTTAGATAATTAAACATCATTGCTGTTCCTGAGACTCAAACCTAACAGGAGGGTTTAATGCATTAAAAACCAAACTAAGGAGCGTCAGATGTTTGTTTGTGTCGCATTTCCTTTTGAAGAGCTAATTTAGGAAGGGGAAAAGAAAAAACAGCAGTGCATCATGGGAATGTTTGATGTTTGATGGGATGAAGAACTACATCCTGGTCTTTAACCCTGCTGCAGAGATGCTTTGTTATCTGCTGCGACACACGTGTTCGCTGGGTAAACATTCGGCTTTAACATCACACACACACACACACACACACACACACACACACACACACACACACACACACAGATCATTTGACAGGAGAAGCCCTGGCATGTTGTGTATGCTGGCACAGCTTGAAAGTGTATGTCACTGTCTGTATACCTGTGCCAGTCTTTGTGTCCCTGGTGTTCCCATGCCAGTCTCCTCGCTGGCAGGAAGCAGGCAGAGCTTTTGGGCACAGCGGCGAGTATTGTGGGCATCCTGGCAGCCGCCGCAGGCCCGTCCGAGGTATGCAGCCTCTCGCGATTATCTGCACGCTGTACGGCTAATTAGACAACAATAGGAGCCGAGAGGACGGCGTCCAGGCGAAGGGGAGGAGAGCGAACAGAGGGTGGAGCAGGTTGCGTCGTTCGTGGGGTTTTTTTCTCCAAATGTGGCGGGCGGAAGGAACAATGAGCAAGCTGTGAAGGAGCCTCGGTTTTTTCTGCTACATCCAGCCACACAGGAGGATGAGTTTCAAGCAAAAAGATTGGAATTGAGACAAACGAGCGTCAGCCGAGGTGCTAATGATTAATGATTGTTACCTGCTGGAAGCTCCTGTGTGGTTCTGACATGTTGGGAAGCTGTGGTGAGCTGCTAACAGGCACATCTTAGATCTAACTCTGATTTAATCTCTATATGAGCGGCACCGATGCTCTCACGGAACACAACGAGGAAGCAAATGAGGGCGTTTTCCAGCTTCAGACGCGTTGCTCTGCAGCAAAACAAGTTTGAACGTGTATTTCCAATAAATATTCAATTAGCAGTGTGCTGTTGATCTGTAAACTGTGGATACAGTGAGGGTTACGTTCCATTAAATTGTGGGGGTGTTTCTGAGTCCCATCAATTCCCGCCAATACATACATGTTTGCAATGGCTTTTAATGCTCAAAGGAGTCGCAATACTTTAGTATTTTATTTTGATTTAATTTTAGAAATTGATCTTATCAGTTGTGAACCTATTCCGACTAGGTTTCTCGTATTTTACATTTATTTTTACATTTTATTTTTAATTATTAGCAGTTGAGCTTAGAAGTTTTTGTCCCGTTTGGTCTTGTTTTTTATTTTTGAACATTCTGATGTATTTTTCTGCATTAATCATACATCTTTCAAATAATGGCAAATATCTTTAAAATATTCATATTTTTTGCTGATGAACATTTTAAAAGGAAAAAATTCCATTTATAAACACACAGACTTTCAATGTGGATATTATTTACAGTTTTGTCCTGATATTTCTTTATAGTCAAGATGTAAATTAATATTTTTTCTGTAACTTCACTAGTTATTATCTGTTATTTAACAAAACAGGGAAAATCCGTAAAATAACAGTAAATTGTTCCACTTAAAAACCATTAAAAACAGACATTTCTCTTTAAAGTACAAATTTTCATTGCTTTACTTTCTGTTTACTGCACATGTGATGCTCGGATGCTTGTGAATTTATTTCCTAGCAGCATAATCATTTATTTAGCTGCGTAAATCATGTACAGTGAATTTAAATAGTTTGCGAGGGTGACGTTGAGAAAATGTTTTCATTCAGGCAGACACAGATTTCACAAACGAGACGCTGTAGCTGCTGCTTTTGGTTTCTGACATTTCTACCTCAGTCGGAGCTCAAGCCTCTTTCTTGGTGCAGTTCTCTCTCATTTACCAGCTGGAAGTCCAACCCTCGTGCTCACCTGCAGGGAATCCGTCCCAGATCTCCAGCCAGTCGTATCGGCAGAGGGCCCCCGGCGGCGGCGTGGTGTCGGGTTCCATGTCGAAGCTGTCGAACTCCACCACGATCTCCGACATCTTGGGGGCGAAGATCATGAAGGTGCAGTCCAGGTTGTTGGGGTACTTCTCTGGGAAGCCCGGCGTCTTGATGACTCCTCTGGGGAGTGTGAAGTTCCTGGAACATTCTGGACCTGCGAGGGGGGAAGGCGACACACATGAGTTTCTGAAACGTCAGGAGGTGTTTGGATAGAGTGAGTAATTCTCGCCTGGACAGAGGTGTGAACCCTGAGGGGGGTCGGAAAGTGTTGTCACATCCACGTCGGTTCGAATGGGAGCTGAAATAAGTTCTGGTCTTGTAATAAAATGCCTTTGTGTGTGTTCTGTGAAGGAATAATTACCCTTTCTAGGCTCATAATGGCCTTTGGGCATGCAGACGCTGCAGGAGATTAGATATTGTCTGTTCTGACGTGAGTAAGCAGACGAGTAGCCTCCATATTTATTGGTCTGTAGTCTAAATTTGACTCTTTCCCAACTAGAATATATACCTGAAGATCAGAGAGACTCCTCAGAACTGATGCTGGCAATGCTTGCATTTACTGCTGCACTGTTAGCGTCACTTCTCCTTTCTGTTTACTGCACGTGTGACGCTCAGAAAATCAAGGTGTTTTTTTTTTTAGCACATTTTGATGTATTTTTATGCATAAATCTTGTACAGTGAATTTAATATGATCTTTAATTTACAAAACTGTGAACTAACCATTGTGTAAAATAATAGTCACCATTTTTCAATCCTTCATATACATTTTTCTTTCAAATTAAGGCAAATATCTTTAAAATATTAGTATTTTTTGCTGATGAATGTTTCAAAACTATGCAGACGAGTTGTCTCCATGTTGGTCTGTAATCTAATCTGACCTTCTCCCAACTCCAATATGTACCTGAAGATCAGAGAGAATCCTCAGAACTGATGCTGCCATTGCTTGCATTTACTGCTGCTCTGTCAGTGTCACTCCTCCTGATATCAGTAAACATTACTCACAGCCTAAGTCATCTAAGTCATCCTCCTCATCCTCTCTCGACATCGCTGAAATTCCACATCATGTTCAAAGGTGCAACTTTAAAGCACCGAATATCTTTTTATCGGCTTTAAACTGTGCTGCCAGATTGTCATTTCGAGCAACTTTACTTTGGGTTGCTGCTGCTGTTTACCGCATCCTCTGAAGTTTATATTTCTGACCTTTTCTGTCGGCCGCGGCTGAAAAGGATGCAGACATTTTGGAAATGCGCACATAAACCAAACACCATCAGCGTCTGACCTTTCTGAGCATCTGGAGCTTTGGCAGCTTTAACCATTTTTACAGCTCTGACCTCTTAACACTGTCTTTCTAAAGTCTTTAGGGGAGCTTTTCTCAGAAAAATATGGGGAAAATCTGGGAAAATGTTGCACTTTCAAACAAGAATTTCCCACTTTTTTAAAAATTGTTTATTAACCGCTTGACATCACGGCTTCTCATCTGCATCAATTGAAACGATTTCTAATAATCATGCAACCCACTCGGAGGCAGAATGTTTGTTTGTTTGGACAGAATTCATGTGATTTCCTCCTAATCAGTCGGCTCGGCTGTGACTGGTCTCCTCCCAGCTCGGAGCCGTCTGTGTTGTGACTGGGATGGAGGGTTTGACTGGTATTTATTGACGACCTACAGGCAGCAACATACAGACCCTCAGAGACACAGCGGGATTCAATCATTAGACACATCCCAACACTCACATGCAAACCTATAAAAACGTCCGACCACAACCTCATAATCGCTTTTCCTGCAGTACAGAGAACACGTGCTTTAAAGACATGTTCAGTGTTTTTATGAGTGTATTTTTTAAACCATATGTGTTGCCTTTACTGGAAAGAAAGAAATCTTTAAAAAAAAATGCAAAAACTGTAAAAATAACATCAAATATCTCTAATTAGATGATTAAAATATAGTAAGATAGTGAACTTTATAGTCAAACCTTGTGAAAGAATTACTATTTGTAAAAATGGCAGACTTTCGATTGTCACATTATTTAATTTACTTTTAAAAAATATGTAAATTAATACTACATTTTACAACATATTATTTGTAATTAAACAAAAATAGACGTTTAAAAAATTCAGTCTTTAATATACATGCATTTTCTTTCAAATATAAGCATCCATCTGTAAAATAACAATATTTTTGCTTATTCAAATGCAGTGAAAATATTGTAATTTAACAGTCAAGCATTATAAAGGAACAAATTATTTATTTGTAAAAATACAGGAAAAAATACAGATTTTGGATTTGGGCATTATTTACATTATTATTATTATTTTTAATTGTATGTTAAAAATATAAAATGTAACTAATGTCCACATAAAAACTCTGTTTTGTTTTTTCTAAATTAAAGTAATTCATCCTTTCATAATGTTTGACAATATTTTTAATGGAATTTAATTAACAAAAATCTTATTTTACAGATGCTTGCTTATATTTGAAAGAAATTTTATGGAAATTAAAGACAGAAATTACTGTTATTATAATTTTTTTAAAGAGATTCTCTGTTCTGTTAAATTACAGCTAATATCTAGTAAAAATAGGGGAAAAAAGTATTACTTTACATGTTAAAAAATCTAAAATGTAAATAACGACCACATAAAGTCTGCATTTTTTGAATTTAATAATTCATTCTTTTATAATGTTTGACTGTTAACTAACAATATTTTCACTGGATATAAATTAACAAAAACATTATCATTTTAGAGATGTTTTCTTATATTTGAAAGAAAATTCATGCATATTATTTATTTTTAAAGATTTATATTTATGACTATTATTATTTTATTTAATTTTTTTTACATTTTCAATTTAATTAAATTTTTATTAAATTTTTATTTCATAATTTCTTCTTCATCTTCTTCTTTCGATAGTTGTTTTATAATTTTCTTTCCTTATTCCTAGTGTGGCATCAACAGCCAAAACCAAACTCCTTGTGTATTGTGTACGTACTCGGCCATTAAAGCTGATTCTGACAGCTTTTGCTCAACAAAAAGAAAAGAAAAATAAATAAATAAATAAATAAATAAAGCTGATTCTGACTAAATAGTTTGCGAGTTTAAATTGCAATTAAAACCAAGTTTTCATTCAGGAAAACAGATTTCACAGATTTTCCCCCGTAGCTGCTTTGTTCCTCTACAGCTGCACATGATGATATTTTGCCTTAAATTATTGTAAGAAGGTTTCTGGAAATGTGATCCTCCTCTGCAAGACAACAGAGCCCACAGTCTGACCTACTAGAGCTGCGTAAAAGCCTCACAAACATCACATGCTCTGCTCCATCTCTGGATTTTATAATGAAACCTTTCAAAAGTCAATTCGAAATAACAACACGTGACAGAAGCACAAGCAGAGGGTGGTTTCTGTAATGCTGCTGCCGTTTTTTTACGTCTGTCCACGGTGTTTGTGAAATTTCTGAGCGTCGTCTCGCATCAGTCAAACCCCGGCCGGCGCTTCACGCCTTCGCTTGTCGTAAAAGTGACGCGAGCGACGTTACAAGACGGTGAGTGATGTGTGGCGGCGCGAGACGTCCACCAGGGTCAAGCGTCCCTCGAAGGCAGCAGCAGAGAGCGTGTCTGACCGAGTGTTTCGGGGGGGAAGGAGGTTTCTGGTGTCGCCGGGCCAGATGTGACCTGCATGCCGGTAAACACGAATCCACACACAAATAGAAACACAGAGGCACACACACTGGAGCAGACCCCTCGCTGTTGACACAGGTGGTGTCATTAAAAGGGCGACATGATAAATGATGAGGAAGGACGGGCGGCAGGGGATGAGGCTTCGATCCGGCTCAGCTGGCACACTCTGGAGTGCAGATGGGTTGCTTGAATCTGGGTTGACAAATCTGTGATGCTGGATGTGTGTCGAGGCTAGAAATTAATGCGATTTCACGGCATAGAAAGCTCAGGATACGAAAACTAATAATGCTTTTTGTTAGGGTTTTGTTTGTTTGAAGCCCCTGAACCCCAAATCCACCAGCAGGTCAAAATGACACAATGTGTTTTTAAAAATTTGAAGAAATGACACCATTTTAGGGCTGCACAGTGGCTTGGTGGTTAGCACTTCCACCTAGCAGCTAGAAGATCCCCGGTTCACGTCCCAGGATGTTTCTGCATGGAGTCTGCATGTTCTCCCTGCACATACATGGGCTGTCTGAAGCTACTCCAGCTTCCTGACACAGTCCAAAAACATGCTGAGGTTAATTGATAACTCTACATTGTCTGTAGGTGTGAATGTGAGTGTGCTTGTCTCTATATGTAACCCTGTGATTGACCAGGTGTCCCCTGCCTTCACCCTAAGTCAGCTGGGATAGACTCGAGCCCCACCGTGACCCTAATGAGGACTAAACGGTGTATAGATAATAGATGGATGGACATCATTTATCAGAACCAGAAACTCTAAGACAGAAAGAATTGTGACATTGTCTACTTTTTGAATCAACCATTTATTACTTTTGGTTTCAGGAGGAAACAACCGAAACTTCCACTGTGAACTCATTCCTACCCTCCTTACTGCCATTTTGTACTCTGTAATTCATCGACCTCATTGCCAATTTGCACTTTGTATACAATGTTTGCACTAGTATATAACTACGTTTGTGTTTTCTTTTCATTCCTTTTTATTCTTATCTTACTTGCTCAAAAGTTTGGAGTCATCCAGGCAATTTCATGTTTTCCATGAAAACTCACACTTTTATTCATGTGCTAACATAATTGCACAAGGGTTTTCTAATCATCAATGAGCCTTTCAACACCATTAGCTAACACAATGTAGCATTAGAACACAGGAGTGATGATTGCTGGAAATGTTCCTCTGTACCCCTATGGAGATATTCCATTAAAAATCAGCTGTTTCAAGCTAGAATAGTCATTTACCACATTAATAATGTCTACACTGTATTTCTGATTCATTTATTGTTATCTTCATTGAAAAAAAAAACTGCTTTTCTTTCAAAAGTAAGCACCTTTCTAAGTGACCCCAAAATTTTGAACAGTAGTGTCTATATTTATATTTATATTTATATAGGTTCCACCAAACCAAACTTTTTTGTACCGAAGTTGCTGACTGACATTATATTGCACAGAGTTCAGTGTCTTTATCCACAGGAATTATTCATTTTCACTCCGTAAGTTTTCCTTTTCTTCTCTGTAATTCGTACACTTTGCAAAGTCGGGCTGCATTGGACCTTCTGTTGGCCTGGTTTTGGCCCCTGGGCCATATGTTTGACAGCCCTGGCCTATATCATGTAGAGCAACCGTTTTTTCCCCAATATTGAAAAAAATGTTGCAAGCTAATTCCAGATTTTTTTCCATTTTTGTAATGGAAACTTTGGTCTTTACATTTTTTTTTCTGATTTATGACCTTATAGGTGCATTAACTGCTGTCTCCATAGAGGTGCAGGACTTTATACTGCACAGGAGCTAAAAAACGCCCAGATTAAAGCAAAAAATAGCATAAACTAAACGGCATTCAGAGTCCACATACCTCCACCAAAGCTTCTGTTTCTTTCAAATGTGCAAAAGTGTTACAAAATTCAATCAACTTTACATAAACTTTAAGATAAAACATTTAATTTGTTTGACTCGATGTGACTCTAGTGCATCATTTGAAGTTTAAATGTCTCACAAAACAAAACAAAAAAAAGCTCCTAAAAAAGATCAAATGAGCCAGAAATATCTTTGTATATGTGAGTGTGTTTGTGTATTTGTTCTAGGAGGTTGCATACACGGTGCGCTGAAGCATGTCTGTGTTATTGTGTTACGTTTCCAGCACGCTGCCTCTTATCTCCCATCAGCCCGTCCTCCGCCCATTCATCGTTTTATCAGCGACCCTTCAATCAGCTGCAGCTTCAAGAAAATAAAAATAAAAAACTGAACCGCTGAGACAGACATGTGCTTCTGGTTTCTAAACCTGCAATAAAACAAGAGCCAAATATAGCTGCAGGACGACGGCGAGGCCTCGTTTATGAATGAAATGTGCCGTGTGGTCAGCAGAGGGTGGAGTTACGGTTAAAAGAGACGGATGCAGCGCCGCAATCATTAGTCCTGAGATTTAGCCACCGCTGCCAAGTGGCATCTTTAAAGCCAAACATGTCATCTGAATGCTTTTTGTGGGACTGTTTGGGGGTTTTCTTGTCTGTAATGACAGACGGGGAGGAGGAGGAGGAGGAGGAGGAGGATGGAGATGAGGGATGAAGCCACAGACAAGAATATAGAAAAGGTAAGTAGACACACATGTGACATCAAGCACTCAAAAGAGGAAAAACTACGATCTGACTCTGCTGTAATCTACCACTAATGTCACTTTTATTAATAGCGACTGCATCCAAGGTGGTCGTAGTCACAAGAAACCGGCACTGACTGAAGGAAGCTGCAGTTTCCTGTGTGAAAGTCTCACTGCGAGCCCAACTGTCCACGACTTCCTCACAGAGAGGTTTAGCACAACAGCATCGCACTGCTGCTGCCTTCAGAAAAGTAGTCTTTACTGACACAACTGAGATGATTTTTGTGTAAGAAAACACAAACATGCGTCATTTCTGGGTGTTTGAACACACAAATGTTGCAGTTTTTACTGAGGATTATATCAATAACTGGTTTCCTGAATATAACATGAAAAATCCTGGCTTCATATTGTGCAAACTTAGATGAAGATTTCCTATTTTAGCAAGAAGTGCACATTCACCCGTAAACAAAACCAAAAAACTATTTTTGATCATGTACTTATTTAGCATAATACATAATAATAGACACATTGCATGTGTCTAATTTCTTTTCGATTTTACAAATAATACAGAGTTATATTTTACTGAACTAAATTAATTTTATATATATTTTCAGTATTATTATTTCAGTATTATTTTACTTTTTTTAAACTATTTTTTCTGTATTTATATTGTAGAGAAAAATATTGATTAAGTAAGAAAAATAAGCAGTAAATTCATATATCTAATGTAAAATAACACATTTTTTAAACTGTGAATAATTAAATCTTACAAATAATTTAAAATAAAGAAAACTGTATGTTTTTTTCATTTAACAAAAATAGTTAAAATACATTTGCAAAATTTATGAAAATTTTTTGGATGTGTATTTGATGGATGAAACTGTTAAATTCAACTTTAATACTGTAAATATATTTCTAAAATGATATTAGTAAAAGATAACAGAAAAAGAATAACCAGATCTGTATTAAAGAATTATATTTAATTACAAAAAAGGTGAATAAATATGTTTATTTCAGTGTATAATATCTATAAGCGCTGATAAATTGTGACTGTAGCGCAAGAATACTCTGTCCAACCTGAGATATGTCTGTCACAGTTTTTCTCAGAGATAAATCCATTAATTCTAACGATCAACTTTATAAACTTTAATGTTAAACTGACAAACACATTACAAAAAATTACGCATAAAAGCTAATTCTACATTTGAAATTATGTAAAATTAACAGTAGACTCAGGCTCAGGCAATTTGAAACCAAATATGACAGTATCTTCAATTTTTGGGGGGATTTCCATTAAGTAGTAAGATCCTTACATAAAATTACATGATAAAACTAGACAAATAATGGCATTTTTCTGAAATATTATGCCTGATTATTTGCATTTACAGCATTATTTGACTATATTTATAGGAAAGTTTATTGTTTTAGTACATGTAAATATCCTTCATTATACAATAAAAAGCAAAAAAAAGAGGTTATTTTCAGGTATTTAACTGTAATTTTCCGGTACAGCAGCTGTTTTTTTAAACAAAGAGTTTGTAGCAACACATAATAAATTTAAATCTGCAGCAGTGACTTAACACACTTAATTATACATATTTGGATCAATTTGAATGTCTATCTTTCTTTTAAAATCTTGCATTGCTGTTACTTTGCAGTTGTATTATGTATTAAGTGTTTGCTATTTGTGAACAATCAGCATATATATATATATATATATATATATATATATATATATATATATATATATATATATATATATAAAAGGTCTAATATCTAAAATTGAGTTGTTTTTGTCGAATTGTGTCGGTCTGAGACTTCAGGGTTGACTGACATTCACTATTAGAGGCATAAAAACAGAAAGACATGAGATTAAAGGACAAAAACAAAAAGAAATCGACACAAAGGAAGCAGTTTTGTGCAGAGACTAAAGCCTGTTTGTAACCAGAGCGGCGGCTCCATTTAGTTTCAATGCGCTGCTCTGACTGTGATGGATTTTAAATGTGGCGAAAAGCAAAGCGGCAGCATGGCAGGGAGATTACCTGAGTGAGTACAAGTGCTGTTTTTAACTTGTTAGGAGGTGGAGGACCCATATTGAGGCCAACGCACACATTCGCACAGACTCTGTCCTAGTTTCAGCCTCTCGTCTCTGCCAGAGCATCCATCTCATCTGCAGGTCACCCCTGTTGCCTCCAAGGACAAACAGCCCATTAGCTAAATGAGCCTGGGGTCTGTTACACCTGTCTGCTGCACACACACACACACACGCACACGCACACCCACACGCACACACACACACACACACACACACACACACACACACACACACACACCCCAAGGAAGCCACACAAAGAAACACTGACAGAAACACTAAAGCACATTAAAAAAGCAAAGCACGTCCATATACAGTGAATTCAAAAAGGTCGATCAGCACAAACACACAAGTGAATTCCCAGCTGGTTGTGGAGCCGCAGCCGGATGCACTCGACAACAACAACAACAGGAAAATCGTCGCTCTGTATCTCTGACAATCACAAGGTGGGACTAGAGGCTCTCAGACCCGACGTCTTTGCTTCATTCCTGCCGGAAAGATTCAAGCCAGCTCAGATTTGCTCATTTAGAAAGTGGTGAGACAAAAAGTTTCCACAAGCAGCAGAGAGTCAGTAGCTGCTCTGGATCACACAGACCAAAATGAAATATACGGTTCAAAGGTAATTTTTGACCAAAAAGTCAATTCAGGCTAAATAACATATTAGAACGGGGGTAGTTCTATGAAAAACCTGTCAATGAAGATCAAAAACACATTTTTAAACCATTTTTTTCAGTGTTTGAAGTTCAAACAGTGAAAAGCCTTCAAAATCATATAAGGAACTAGTTGTTTAAAGGACTTCTAACATAATTTTGTGTTTACATGTTGCTTTACTGATAATTTGAGGTTATTAGTTCAGAATTTAACCACAACTAAGAGACATGAGCACATCCCTCCAATTTCAGATCGTTTACACTGACTTTCAGTATGTTTTAGGATAGATCTTGAGATCATATAAGTAACTAGTTGCTTCGTGCAAATTCTCACATATTTTTCTGTTGAGGTTATTAGTCCAGAATTTGACCAGAACTATGAAACATGAGCACATCACTCCTATTTTAGCCTGTTTACATTAGTTTCCTGTATGCTTTAGCATAGATTTTAAAATCATGAAAGGATCGCGCTGTTTAAAGGATTTTTTCACGTAAATTCTCAGTAATTTGTCTTTACTTTTACTGGTAATTTGAGGCTATTTATCAAGAATTTAACCAAAATCAAGAGACATAAACACCTCACTCCTGTATCAGCCTCTTTACACTGACTTCCAGTATGTTTGAGGATAGATTTTAAGATTATATAAGGAACTAGTTGTTAAAACGGCTTATTCATGCAAATCCTCACATATTTTTCTGTTTACATGTTGCTTTACTGATAATTTTCAGGTTATTAGTCAAGAATTAAACCAAAACCAAGATATGCAATCACATTGCTCTTACTTTAGCCTCTTTATATTGATGTTTTGTATGCTTTGAGGTAGATTTTAAGATTTTCTAGCACTTTAAAGATCCTTTATAACCTCTCTTAAAACTAGTATTTTCAGGTTTACCTTTAGCTTTACTGATAATTTTGAGGTTAGTAGTCCAGAATGAAGAGATCCAATCACTTTGTTCCTATTTTAGCATCTTTATATTGGCTTCTGGTATGTTTTAGGATAGATTTAAAAATACTGAAATCATATGAGGCAGTAGTTGTTTAAAAGGTTTGTCCACGCAAATTCTGAGCTACCGTCTTTCAGCCTGACTGATAAATTTGGGTTATCAGTCCAAAATTTAACCAGAACTATGAGGCACAATCACATCACTCCTTTTTCAGTCTCTTTAAACCGACTTCTAGTATATTTTAGGATATTCCTGAACGTTTTACTGATTACTTACAAAGCCCTATATGAACTCTATTTAAGCTAAATCTCTGACCTTTTAGCAGCAGTTATACACTTTGGAATCCAAAATTTGAGATCTCTTCCATACTTTATCGCAAAGTTTTTTCTGATCTTACATGAATTTGAACTGCCTTTGTACTGTCATATACTTCTTTCAGTAACACATTCACCTTTTCTAATCATGTTGTGTTTTCTTTGCCTTTTAAAACCTAATGGTTTTACAATTTATGTTCTGTTTTGCTGCCTCATGAGGCCCCTTAATAACTTGGATTTTGAAAGATGCTCTATAACTCCTATTAATATCATTTTATCCATTTTATTCCACCAGCCTCTTGCTAACTTCCAAATTCACCATCACAGGTGTCGATTTCAGCTACAAATGATCCAAACTTCTACTTTTTCTTTAAGTAAATGGGAAGGTGACCCCATAACTCCCCAGACGTCTCTGAATCCCAATCTTATCATTTCTACTCGAGATCAAAGCCGAAATGTAAATCATCAGAATCTTTGTGGAAGCTACATCTTTAAAAAAAAAAAAAAGAAAAAACCTTAATGAAAAATGTTCAGGAGGACGAGCGTCCCTTCGATACTTTGCTGACCTACTTTTAAAAGATTTATTACACTGACTTTCTAATAACATCCTGTCATTCATCAGTCACGGCTACACTTTGCACCCTGAAATTAAAGTTGATACGAGGAGATCTTTTCTTATTTTTTTTAAAGTTTTGATATCAGAAGTTGAGCTTTACTTTGTAGATGAGAGAAGAGACGAGCGAGGAGAAGCTTCAGCTGGGCCTCTAACCTCGCTCCTAGCGCCGCCGTGCTTCTCGTTTAAGCATAAAAGAGCACTTGCCGATCCGTTTTTCAAAGTACAATACAGCACTTTCTAACATGAGGCCACCTGGGGATAGTTATTTCTGGATCCTGTGATTCTGTGAATGGTTATTGCTCTCTGGGGTGCAAATGCATGTTCCCCTTTTTTTTTGTTCATCTGATTTATCTCCAGTCCCCATTGGTGGAAAATTGAAGTGGCCACAGGAGACTCTCTGCTTTGGCGGCTACTCCAGTGGACCCAGGAGGGGAAGAAAGCAAATACAAATGTAGGACACGGTAGCAAGGTTCCTTCCTCGTCGGCCAGTGTTTATGTAGGTCCGTCCTGCTAGCATCCTGCCCCAGCTGGGACTCGCCGTTCCTCCGACGAATCCTGGGACCTTCGCGTTTATTTGGCCCCAAGTTTAGAAGGTCAGTGTACCAGAGGCTCAACCGCGGATGTCAAACACACACACAGGGGGATATTTATAAACCCTAAGTTCTCAGAAAAGGTTGCGACACGGTGCAACTTCCAGGGTTTATCACAACAGAGATGCTGCTCATGTGCAGTTTAAACAGCAATTTCGATTTATTACAAGCGTGTTTTGGGGAAAGTTCATTTCTTGTTGCCTAGACTACTGTAATTCCCTGCATGTTGGTATTAGGTAATCTCCCCTTCAGCATTTAGCTTTTTCACACCACCACATAGAAACCGAGCTACTCTTGTGCTTCAAATGTGACGTGAAAATGATCTGTCTCTATGCTACGCCTTTAAAAACCTAAACTCTCCTCCAGGTCTCCAGTGTTTTCTCTATTGAAGCAGCACAAACAGGAATTTAAAGCACAGATATGAAGAAATGTGTTTAATTTCTTTCTGCTGCTGTCCTTGTGCAGCCTGCCTTTCTCATAAAATATGCAAAATGATTAAAAAAACAGATAATGTTTCATTGTATGTAGCAGGGTAATGCATGTCATCGATCCTAAAGCGACTCTCTGGAAACCTGGCTGAAGTACAAATGAAGTTAAATTGGCTGTTTTCCATGAGGTGATTCATCAGCGGAGTGTATAAAAAACAGAACAAACTTCAGCACTTCAGTTTGAATCCACATATCAACACGAACCTGTCTTGAAGACCTCGTAGCGGACGGAGAATCCGGCTCCGTGGGTCTCGTAGTCGGACACGAACTTGATGAGCAGCTGGCTGCCGCTGGAGATGATCGGAGACGGTGCGATTTTGCCGCAAAACTTCCCCAACATGGGCGAAGACTCGTCGCCGCCGTTGTAAACCTCCACGTAGTCGTACCTGCAGGAGAAAAGAGAGGAGATGTGAGTTTGTGTTGCTGCAAAACACTTGGATGCAGATGTGCTGATGTTTAGATCACAATTGGTTGAATTTTGCCATTTGTTTTTCTGTCCTCTTCTCAGGCTTTTCAATAATCTGTCTCGATTAGTGGCTATTTAAAGATTCATTGCACTGATTTTACATGCAGCTCCAAATGTTTAACACAAAGCTGCTGCTACAAACTACAGGAACTTTGATGAAAGATGCTACCAAGGTGCATTGTGGGAAGGGTAACTCGGCTATTGCTTCTTTTTAAAACCATCTTTTGCAACTTTACGGAGCACAATGTGAAAAGAGACATTAATAGAAGTTGCTCTAATGTACGACCATGTCCTGAGGAATGTGGAGTGTGGCAGAGACAGATTTTTAAATAGCTTTTAGACACACCCACACTGTAAAACCACAACAAAAGGACATCATATTCGTCACTCTTAAGCATGTTTTTCTGACGCCGGGAGCTCCTGGATTTCGACTGAACCGAGGCGTTTCCCTAAATACCAATCTGGTCAGCTGACCGGCTTTGTTTGAAATGTTTAGTCTTCTCGTCCTTTAAGCTGATGCTGCTTCTGGAACAAAATCATAACAGCTGTCGGAGAAAATTCCCAGATACGATGACAGTAAAATGAATTATTCAGCTGCAGGTGAAAAGGGGAATACATCTCA
Organism: Amphiprion ocellaris; assembly: GCF_022539595.1. Classification (NCBI taxonomy): domain Eukaryota; kingdom Metazoa; phylum Chordata; class Actinopteri; family Pomacentridae; genus Amphiprion; species Amphiprion ocellaris. The sequence continues at coordinate 30,942,900 of NC_072775.1, forward strand.
AAGACAAGCCAACGAGATCGGATTTGACTCTAGATCATCTGTGAAGTCTCACAAACTTCCTCTTCGAGTATAATGTCTAACCTCATGTTTTGTTCTGTATTTTCACTGGAGTGCACCTAAAGCAAAAAATAAAAAACAACATTGTGTGCATGTTGTCGCTGCTCACGGTGATAAGAAAATATCAGCTCTTTTGTCAAGTGCAAATGAAAAGAAAATCAGATTGAGCAAACTGCAGTTGCGAACCGAGTCAGAGAGTCTATAAGATTGGAAGCGAGGCTCTCTGGAGAGGGAGGCGGCGATAACAAAAATATGAACACATGGCAGAATGAAGCACCGGGAGGCTGGTGGGATCCCACTGAGCTCACCGAGAGACTTCATCAGTCTCCGCTGTCGGCTCGGACCTCCCACCACCGCTGCAGCGTCGCATCCTTTACCAGCCGACACCCTTCTGTCCACCCACAACAGCTCAAGTGTGTGTGTGTCTGTGTGTGTGCTTTTGTGCGTTTTGTGCACATTGGGTCCGACTTTGCCTCTGCTTTCGTGCCGTCTTCAATGTGTTCGCATGAGCGAATTCTTAAGAGTGTGTTTGTGTCTCTATGAGGAGGTGTTTATGTCTTGATAAACACCTCTTTATGCTCCAGCACAGAGTCTGCAAAACATATATGCAAGGTGGATTCGGGACTAAATAGCTGATTGCAAAGTACAAAAACTCAAAATAAGACTCACCCTCAGTGCAACTTAAATTAGCGTATACCAAATTAAGTTGGCATGACACTGAGTAAAAACAGTGATGCAGTGATATTTGGTTTTTCTACTGTTATATAATGCAATATGACAGAATACAGTACTTTTTCTACAAGATCACTTGATTATCTCTATTTGGAAATCATTAATCGTTAGATTTGTGTTTCATAATCAACCCACAACGTGGAAGGTTTGGGAATGAGGGTATTAAAATATTCCGCCAATTGGAGCAAAAAAGAGAGCACGCTAAAAGAACCACCTTAAATTCAACCTCCGACGCAGAGACAAGGATATAACACCAAAAAGCCTCAACATCAAAAACCCATCCCAACAAAGAACGCAGAAAACATGAACGTAACTGACCTACAATCATTTAATATAGATGTACCCACAAACAAATTGACCTTGCGCTGAGCACGTGTACGTTACGTACGGATACTGAATCGCGTGACCTAAATATGGAGCGGGTGGCGGGAAATGATGGGACTCAGAAACACCCCCAAAATTTAATCAATTGTTCCTTGTATCATTTCTGATGGATAAGTCCCTATAAGTCCGCAGCGGTCGATTTGTAGTAGGATCTCAATCATGTGATTGTCAGCAGGCAGCTGACGTAGCGTTCACTTGTTGTCATAGTTACAGTGACGCTGTGCTGCTATCTCGCAATGATGCAGAAATCTTTAACAAATCCGTGGATCCAGACTATAAGACACATCACTGCCAAAATCTAATCACTTGGTCTTTGAGTCATTTCTGACCTTCCCTGGAAAGTTCATCCAAATCCGTTTTTGACAAATGTTGCTAACAGACAGACAGACAGACGGACAAACATACGCCGATTGTCACATAACTCTGCCGCGTTCGTTAGTGGAGTAATAAAGAGCTGCAATAGATCTTTCTCAGATGGTGCAACACTGACAAAAGCATCCAAAATTTATATTTTTTGCTTTAAAATGCATTTAGATTCACATTCAGAGATTTGTGTGTTGATTCAAACAGTCAAACAAATGATTCATGTCGCCTCGTCCAATGCAAAGCTCTGAAACAGTGCAAGTTTTTGGTTGACATCATTCTTTCTGGAGTTGAAACATTTCCACCCAACTGACGCAGCATTTATTTGTGCAACCGTATCATCCTCAGAGAGGTTTTTCACACCAGTTTCTTGCTAATTTCTAAAACAAAACCTCGGTGTATTAAAGAATTCTTAAATTAGAAAAAAGGCTTCTCCTGCAGATTTGATTTGGAAAATCAAAGCTTCAAGTTTTGTTTTAGTATCAAGCAGCAAAAACCAGTTGTAACGTGATGGGTTTCAGTTAATCCGCCTTAAATCAGTCAAAACGGAACAAAGTATCACCCAGCCCTATACTAGGAAGTCAAAATTAACTTCACATCACTTCTTACTTTCTATTTGGGCGTGTGAACTTTTGTGGCCTTGCAATGCAACTATTTCTGCTGCACAGGTTGCTTAGTATGTGAAAAAAGTTAACTTACACTTGCAAAGACACATTTCCAATGACTCAGATTTGTTTTTTAAGAAGGAATTATTGAAACACATGCATCTTTGACACAAAAAACAACAACAATCATGCATTTTGGTTCTTTAATAGATTTATTATAGGCCTTTTAAAAATATGACAAAATCTGCCATAATACACATCGTTTTGTGGATGTAAACTTTTGTTTTTTCAGGACTAAAGAAGGAAACTTTTAACACAACTTGACATTAATTCCTGAATTGCCAACAGCAGCTTACTTTAATGCTTTAGGAGCTCCAAAATGTAGACAAGACTGCCAGAATATCTTGTGTTTTTTAGATCATAAAGATAGCAGCCGTAATAAACAAGAACTGTGAGTAAATTGTGTGATGCCATTATCCTTCCTACTCTGTCCAGCTACACAAAAAATCTTCAGGTTCAAGGTCCGACCTCTTAAAAGCTTCGGTCTGAGCAAAAGAAAGCGTGACAAAAAAGCACATTTCAACCTTTTATCATGAATGATTCTTGGCAGTGAAAATTACAGGATGGAAGTATTTAAGCAGCCCAACATTTTTTACATCTCCCTGTGTGGATAATTGAGCTGATTTCTGAAGCATCGCTGTGGTCTGGAGGTCTTCGCTGGAAAACTAATCAAGAAAGCAGAGCCACATCTCTTTTGCACTCACTACCTAACTTTCTGCTGGCGGCGTATACCAAGTTGCACATATCAGACGTGTTTGATGCTATCAGGAGAGTTAAGATCACCGTGAAGACTCCTGACAGATAATCTGAGCCGACCATCAGTCCTTTCCCAGCTCCAGATTTCCCCGTTTGGCTGTCGGAGCGGGAAAACCCAGTGGAAATCAAGTGGAAAGCCCAGGATGCCTCAGATATCGGGGTCTGAGAACATGTAGGATGGAAAAATCATTCTTCACAGCAAACGTCACATGATGACGATGATGTTTTCTTCTGCTCCACTTCATCACACGTCACTGTTTGGACATTTGTCTTTTGTTATTGCCTGAAGGCACTTTGTAGCTGTTTCAGTAAGTGCTGCACAAACAAAGCATATTAGACAGAGCTTGTTATATGATATACAAAACCTCTCCCTCATACAGCCAGCTGTGGAAACAATTCGGCCTCGCAAAGAATTCCAGCCGATGCGGGTAAAAACAGATCAACAGTAGCTGCAGAACTGGTCGGTATCATCTGTGGTGATCTGGAGTCAGACAGAAAATCCATACCAGCTTTGGGGTTTCTGTGTTTTCAGGCCGAGTCTGACCTCCGACCGCCCAGACAAGAGGACACAAAGTTTTCCTGAGGAACTTTTAGTTGGGTATCAGATTATTCCTTTAGCGCAGCAGCCTGCTGGTCTCAGGTCAGAATGTGTGGAATCACAGGAATGTATGTGTAATGAGACCCTTCACTTCGAATGCACAGATTCAAAAACAAGCCTCCCGACCTGCAGCCACATAAATAGCCATATTTGCTAGAGCTGAGCTAGAAAAGATAAATACACCTTGAGCATATTCCCACAGAAGCCTTCATCAGGTTTTGACTGAAGCCAGATGGACTGATGAGCTTCCTGATGGCTAACAGCATTAGCATCCAGACAGACGGTTTGTTAAGTTTCAAAGAGTCTCTTTATGAGCATGACATGGGGAATTTGCTTTTCTCTCCCAATCTGTCACAGACATCTGGATTAGAAGGTTCTGAGGTCTATATGTTAATGACGGACAACATGCGGGACAGAAAAAACAAAGCTAGTGTGTAGCATTAAGCTCTGAGGATTTGTCTGGATTAACCAGCAACTAATCTTTTCGATCATAGTGGCGCTTTTTGGGCTTCTGGAAACTGAAGTATTAGCAGTTCAAGGTCTCGAGCAAGTGGACAGAGCCATGAATATAAAGCCTTTTAATGTGTTTTGAAAGATTCCCAAGGAAAAGTATACTTTCTAAATGTGTAAACAGGCTTTTCTTAAAGATTATTTCTTGCCTTTAGGGAGGAATAGCATAAAATGAAGCCCCGATGTTGCTGTTCAAATACTAAATCTGCACATTTAAGGAAGTTGTCAGATTTACTTTCTCCAAACCAGCAATAAGATCCTTCTACATTAATAACCTCAACAATTGAAACTGCAAAATAGAGCTGCAATTATTAATTGATTAATCTATTAGTTTCCAGCTGTTCAATTAATCAGTTTGGGTAATTTCTAAACAACAAATGTCAAAATTCTCTGATTCCAGATTCTAAAATGTGAATATTTTCTTGGTTTCTTTCCTCCTCTATGACAGTAAACTGAAATATATATGGTTTGTGGACAAAACAAGACACTGATCAACATTTTTCATCATTTAATAGATTGATAGAGAATCAGATTAATCAGCAAGAAAAACAATCATTACTTGCAGCACAACTGGAGAAACAATGGACACAAAATTCAAAGTTCATCACCAGAAGCCAAACATTAAGCTCAGTCTTCCTTCTACATCTCATTCATGCTGCAAGTTATTTATGTAACTAACATCAGGATGCTTATTTCTGCAGCGAAACCCTCTGAAAACACAATTATCAAATCAGATTAATAAACAACCTCAACACCGGCACATTCCTCAGCTTTCCATTTCGTGAAGCATACAGCAGCCCTCGGACAGCTCGGGGCATAAACACTGTTTTCCGATGTTTAAATCGAGGTATGTGTGCCGCAGGTGCACAAAATCTGCTCCTCCTCTGACTTTATTTTCCCTCTTTGTCTCTGAGTCTTAGTCTCCATGTGTTCGGCTTTACATGCCCGGTGAGAAATGGACTTAAGTGCTCACTTGTAAAGTCTTAGTGCCGACGGTGATGTTTAGGTGATGGCATTTTTATTCATAGCATCGAACTCCCACCTCTCCTCCCTCCCTCCCCGCCTGCCTGCCATGTCTTACAGAGGCTCATAAAACCAGAGCCATGGGGAGAGAAAGAGGCGTTGCTGCATGCAGATGGCTGCGCTCGCCTCAGTCGGTCGCTGCAGCTCGTCCTGCAGGCAGTCGGTGTTTACGCAGACAGGACGTTTAATGAAGTGGCTCTGTCTCTTCACACTCTAGTTAAGGAGAGTCTTTGAGTCGGCAGCCCTGCAGCTGCCTCCTCTCCATCCCCTCACATCACTCATTAACTACACCGGCCCTCCCAACGCAGCAAACGTCTTGCTCAAGGGCAGAGTAGCCGCCGTTTAAATTAACACCTCACGCTATGAACCACGGCGACGGTAAATGGTGAAAAGAAGTGCAAGGAAAGGTCAGAAAACACTCTTCAAGATGCTCTACAACTCAAACTACTAATAAAACAAATCCCAGATCGACTGATTTATTCAGCAAGGGCCGATAATTATGGCCGTTTTCCTCAGAAAAATCAGACAACCGGATGAATGATGATGTTTTACCCAACTATGTAATTTTCACTGTGGAAATGTGGCCCCAAAAATCCGTTATGTTCTGCTACTTTTACAATATTCCAGTTTGATTTACTTGTGAGAATCTCTCTGAAGGCCGTCCTCTTGCTGCTCTGATGTCGTAATCCAGACGATAGAAGCTGCGGGTTTTTAGCAGAAAAAGGTCAGAAATGCTCGTATTTCTTTCCCCTGGGTTTTGCTTCTCAGGCTGTTTGCTCTAAAGCATGTGATTGGTGGAGGCTGTTGTGGCCAGGAAGCTCTCCAGACACGACGCAGGGCAGATTAAACTAAAGCTTCTTTGTTGGTGCGATTTCCGCCTGTTATTCTAGTAATTTCATTTACAAACTGCATAGTTACTCTGCCAAGGAACGCGGCGGAGTTATGTGACAATCAGCGTATGTTGGTCCGTCTGTTTTTCTTTCTGTGTGCAACATTACTCAAAAACGGAATAACGTATTTGGATGAAATTTTCAGGGAAGGTCAGAAATGACACAAGGGCCACCTCCTTAGATTTTGGCAGTGATGTGGCTTATAGTCTGGATCCACAGATTTGTTAAAGATTTCTGTATTGTTGCGAAATAGCAGCACGGCTTCACTGTAACTATGACAACAAGTGAACACTACGTCAGCTGCTTGCTGATGATCACATGATTGCAATCCTACCATGAATCGATGGCTGCGGACTTATCGAGAATTATCCGTTGGAAATCAAATAACGCCTGAGCAGCCTTGGCAGAGTACTGCGCTCTCTCAGTGCTTTTCTTGTTTTTTCTATTTTTCCAGCACTGATTAAAAAATTAAACATTAAAAGGTAGCGATCTTGATGCAAGAAGTGATTCTCTTTTTAAAAGATGCAAATGTGACACCAAATATATTGTTTAGTATAAATTTGGTGCTCATTTTTAGGAGCAAACAGTGACAACATAAATAAGACTGGAGTTAAGACAGATTTTCCAACAGTGGTCTGAAACTTTTTTATAGAAATAGAACAATAATCGCATTTCTAATTATCTATTTTTTGCTGGATATGAACACTTTTTTAGCTAAAGTGTGTGAGAAGTCCTTAAAGTTCTCAGAGTAATGGAAAGTTTAGTCATCTTTGGTTGTCGTCAAATTCTGAAAAATGTGCGATCAAGTCAAAAACTTGTGAAAAATAAAGCGACTGGAACCAGAGTTGCATACTTTCAGTTTTCCACTGCTTCTGCAGCCAAAACTCTGCTCCTGACTTTGACTCTTAAAGCAGTAAAGCTTTATTTAAAACTACGAGAAGCGGATGGCTAGAATTAGCACAATTTCCAACAGCAAAGAAAAAAAAATCGCACCTACGCAATTTCACAGATTAAAAATAAATCCAATTCGCTGCAGCAACAGAAGAAAATGTAGTTATTAAGACGTGACAGATACAGTCAGTGCAAAGCAAACTGACTACAGCAGAGACCGCTCAGCGCTGACCATTATGCCAAATTTAAAACAAATGAGCATGTGGCAGATTACCACTTTAAATAAATAAGCTCCAGACAGAGAAAGGGGAATTTTTCACACGGCCCTAAATTCCATCCCACCTCTTTCCCGAAGCTACTGGAATCCTGAGCCATAAGCAGACACCCTCCACTCGTACATTGCAGCTCATTAACATGCTCGCCGTGTTGTGCTGCGTTGTGTTGCGATACCTCCTGCCTCAAACGTCTTAATGCAACATCTGGAAGGTATCACCGGAGCATTTACGGGACGAACTCAGAGCTGTTGTTACTGTTGTTCGCCTCCTGCAAAGCAAAGCGAAGCAGGGAGTGACTCAGTGTTTCTGCAGAGCGCCGTCACGCCCCTCCTTCCCCTCCGACGTTCATTTATTCCATCCACCTCTCTTTCCCTTCGTCTGGATCTGTGTGTGCAGACGCCGTCTTCCTCTCCAGACGTTTAACGCTTCTTCCAGGAGCTTCTCTACATGCAGCCCAAACCAGATCTTCACGTGTTAAAGTTTGATCAACTGCTGTAATAAACTTCTTGGCATGCCCACTTTTCTCCAACCGGCCTCATCTACTTCTGTCTCCTTCAGTGGTTTCCTTCATTAGCCAGAATGGCCTTTAACAACCTCAGCAAAAAGACGTGAACTTGTTGCACTCGGCGGCAGACAGAGAGCGGATTTGTAGCAGTGTGTTGTGTCCAGCCACGTTTCCCCAAACTCAGCACATAGTTGTGACGCATCATTGTCCCTTATGGTGCAAAAATAACTTCACCAAAACAGCAAAAGGACTTTTTCTTCAATAGCTGAGCCAGAAATTTGCTGCTGATGCTTTAAATAACTAAAACACTGTCTGCTGTCGAACTGTATTCTTTGGACGTTTGCCTGAATACAACATAGATTCACCTTTTCACTGGAAACAGGAAGCCAGATAAAATATAAACTGCAGACACCAGTGTAAGGGTGAGCTTACTTCCTGTTTTCATGAGTTATTTCTACCTGTCTGAGTGCTAACCCCAGACACGATGGAGCACACGTAGTTTGTAAGAGGCATAGTGCTTTTTATATCTGCTTTCTGTATCAGTTTACTACAGTTACCTCTCACAAAGCAGCTTAGATGTTCAAAAACAAGCCATATTTCTATACAATTATCAAAAAATGAATGTAATTGGAAGCAAACTTTAGAAATATCGCAAAAAAATGTAAAAAGAAAAAGTGAATTTGGCTTGTTTTTACATGAACTGCTTTAGAGTGCGAAATGAGGTTGCAAAATGTTGCCAGGAGAAGCCGGAAACAAAAGCAGCTGTTACCGAGATACTAAAAAAAACACTAAGAAGAAGAAGAAATTAACAAAACTTTGGAGAAAAATGGAGGAGTTTCTGGAAACTGCTTTCAATCAGTAAAATTACAATTATTTCACATTAGCAGGTATTGGTTTCATGCTATCCACGGACAAAGACAATGAAAGAAGCAAAAACAGCAGATAAATCATTTAAGTTAAACATTCAGTATTTCACAACTTTTTACAAAAAGGCATTTTAATCTAGTATTATGTCCAAGAACTCCTTTTCATAAAGTTGGAAACCACCTGAAGCAAACATAAAAACTTTTTTGCAAATTCATATTCATATTTCCCTTTTTTTCCCTAATGCAGTACTTTAAAATGTGTATAAAAATATGTCATAGAAACACAGCTACAGTTGCTATCTGAGCTTCATTTGAAACAGAAAGTAGAATATGTGATAAATCTTCTCATGTGAGGCCCAGGTCCTCTCAGGTACATTTAAAACAAGTCTTTTGTTCACATAAACCTGTGGTCTCCATTAAAACACCACAGTCTTGCTAAGTGGTTTTGTCACTTTTGAAAGCCGACTTTACTCTGATTCCCCGGAGACTTAACCTAACCTGAACCCAAACCGCCAGACTACAAGCCTGACCCTCAACTCTAACCAAGTCAACCAATTTAATAGTTTTCCTTATTGGGACCAGCTTTCAGCCCCTAAACGCAAGCCAAGCCTCCACAATGTGACTGTGTGAACAGATTTTCATCCTCCCACACACACACACACACACACACACACACACACACACACACACACACACACACACACACTCACAGGGGATGCTGTAGGCTACAATGTTCAGATTTTGTAATACATGAGTGGCTTCTGTGTTTTGCTGCAGATAAGCTGACCAGTCACGTTCTGAGCTCTGCTGGGAGGCTACAGATGGCACGTGTGTGTGTTGCATCGGAGTCTGCGAGCAGAGAACACTACGATGCCACCTGCCACCGCACACACACACACACACACACACACACACACACACACACACGCTAACACACACACCAGTCCATCCCTGCTTCTCACCTCCCCCGTGTTCACCGAAAAATCTACATCATCTCCTGCTTGCCGTCTCACTCACACACACCCCAGCTCATGTCATTTTCCTGCAAATACTCTCAGTCTGGCCCCTGCTGTCTCATGTACACTCACATATTTGCATGAATGCCAAACTACTCACATGCACAGCAGCCGCATCGATTCAAAATTTCAACTGTCTCATCTATACGTTTCACAATGAAGATCCAGTGAATTTAGTGCAGGTGATGTCTGTTCTCCTTCATCTTTCACCTCTGGATCTAAAAGCCACGTTATCTTTAAATAAACTGACAAAATAAGTCATTTATCAGAGCCACAAAATGTAACAACAGAAAGAATTCTCAGATTTTCAACTCTCCCACAGTCCTTGAACTACTCACCCATTACTCACGTATTATCTAAGCTTAAAAGCGTGATATGCCATCAAAACCACAATACTCTACATGATTCATTTAAAAAAAACTGCCAAAAATCAACAGTTTGCATTACATAGATTCTGTAAGAAAGAAAAAAATCTGTGGACTTTTGCACAATCGAAAAGTCATTAGTGACTCCCCTACAACCAACAGTCACATGACAAAAATTCTTTATGGCTGAACTGCAGGCAGTGTTTGTATAGAGCGGATGAGAAACAAGTATGGAAACAATTTAAAAACGTAACTTGTAAAATATCTGTAGTATTCACAATCACATTTTATTTCCAGTACTGGTGACACCAAAAATGTTTTTCAAGTTGATTCCAGGTTTTATCAGCTTTTGTAGGTTAAATAATCCAAAGAAATTAAACTTATACAACATATACACTACCAATCAAAAGTTTGAGGTCACTTAGAAATGTCCTTATTTTTGAAAAAAAAATACATTTTTTTTCAATTAAGATAACATTAAATGAATCAGAAATACAGTCTAGACATTGTTAATGTGGTAAATGACTATTGTAGCTGGAAACAGCTGATTTTTAATGGAATATCTCCATAGAGGTACAGAGGAACATTTCCAGCAACCATCACTCCTGTGTTCTAATGCTACATTGTGTTAGCTAATGGTGTTGAAAGGTTCATTGATGATTAGAAAACCCTTGTGCAATTATGTTAGCGCATGGATAAAAGTGTGAGTTTTCAGGGAAAACATGAAATTGTCCGGGTGACCCCAAACTTTTGAATGGTTGTGTATACATTTATACTTTTACGATGTGTTTTACTTTAATCAATTATTACATTAATTGTCAACTAATTTGATAACTGGTTAACAGTTTGAATTTTTTTTAAAGATATCAAAGTCAAAATCTTCTAACTGCAGCTCAGTATTTTCTGGTTTGTTTCCTCATCTATAACAGTAATCTGTTTTTTGTTTGAGTTGTGAACAAGACATTTCAAGGACAACCTTTATTGTAAAACCAAACAACTAATCAGTTAATTTTAAGATAGCCAAATAGATGAATCAGCAGTAGAAACAACTGCTCATAGTGCATTTATGTATATTATCAACATGTAAATTGTGAAGTCTTTTTGAATGATATCAGGACATTTTGATTTTATATTCACAAGGTTTCATTGTTTGCCCGGATACAGCCTGAAAATAATCTGAATTAAATGTTTTTTCTTGCGACGGTTTTCAGGAAAGCTAAGCTAAACAGCATTGTTGCTCGTTAGTTAGCCTATTTTGCTAACTAACGAGCAATTTCAAGCGTTGACGTCCCATCATTGACAAGCAAAAAGATGTGGTGTCGTACCTCTTTGCTTCCACTCAGCACAGATTCTTACTCTAAATACATTGAACCAAGTCTTAAAACACACACACAATACGAGACACTTTCCCAAAAAAATTATCTTACTTTCAAAGTCAAATATTAGTCTGAGAAATATACACTTGTATTTCCTCTCAGATGTACGTCGCTTTGGATAAAAGCGTCTGCTAAATGAAAATGTAGAAATCTAGACAAGGACACGCTCACTGATGTTTGCCTATAATTTCCTCCTACACAACTTAATAAAACCTACACCCTCCTAAATAATAACCTGCAGAAATAACCTCCTTTGCTGATTCCACTCATCCACTCACATTCATTTAACGGACAAATTACCGAACGACCAGCTATCAGATTCTATAAATGGTAAATTTGGTGTCAGATGATGAATTCTTTGCAAAGCTCAGTATCTGCAGTGTGACGATAAAGGCAATTTCCAGAAACTGAGAAAACACATTTGAGGAAATCCTATTAAAGCCACTGGGATCACACACATCCAGCCTCAGAACGTGCCTCCTCTGCCCAAAAAATAAATTGGGCCAAGCAGCCAGAGTATGAATATCCTCATCCTTCACCTCGGCCGTGCAGATACAAAGCCACGGCAGCGCAATCCTGCTGGGAAATTAAAACGGGAGGCGAGGAGGAGGTGGAATTTGTTCTCATTTAGGAAGCCTTAATCTGACAGAAGAGGGAAGGAGAACATGTTTCCTCCCCTCCTCTACTCTCTTCCACTGTTTAGGGACCCTGAAGGATGAAATGAGGTTTGGTGCAAACTCATTGCTGTTTAATGTGGAAAAGCTGAAAGTCAAAGCCGACATTTCTGAGAGCAGCAAAGTTTCTCTGTTACTCATGAAAACAAAAAAAACAAGCTGTCCTTTTTTTTGTAATGAAAATCCACTTGCGAGTGCGAACCCTTCGTCTGTGCTCAGAAAACGAGCTGAAGTTGAATCAGCTTCATAAAATTCGCTGCTTCCTGAGTCTGTCTGGGTAACTTTAGACTTAAATAAACACAGAAGGGCGTTTCCGAGTCTGAATCAAGAGAAAGTCGAAACTTCTCGGTCTGTACCTGAGAGATTTGGGAGGAAAAAGCCCCTTTGTCAAGCAACACTCAATCTACACCTCTCTAAAGTGAGTTAAGGGCAAAGCAATAAACACCGTGTCACTTCCACTGCACTTTGACATGCGTTAGCCCCTCGACAAGTTCATTTGCAATCACAGACGGGCCTGCCTGACTATACATTCGTCCCTCTCGCTCCCCAAAAAACATGTGACATTAATTATCCCGCTCCATTCAGACATAAATATAGAAACTCCAGCAGGGATTGTTTCAGAGAGGCCAGCTGACAGACAGAAAGATGAACAGCAAACAGTTGGAGGCTGTGAAACCGAGAAAAATTGTTATTGAGCAGAACTGCCTGCTGGTGTTGGGACTTAATGACTAACATTTGAAAAATAAACCAACTTATATGGAGATTAGCCCATTTGCAAAATTAGCTTTTCAGTAATAAAAACAAAAACAGCCAAATTATTCTTGCGTTCTTTGAGGATTACTGCCTCTGGAAGCTCGGCGCTAACACTTTAGCATGATGAACGACAGTAGGACGCTGCCATTAGTTACTGATGGCAGATTTCTATGAGAATACCATTTGATTAATTCAAGGTTATGAAACATTTTCACAGTTTTTATGACCAAACATATAATGTACAGTTACTGATAGCCTCACGAGAACCAGCTGAAACATAAAAATGCTCCTTACGTGTAAATCACTTCACACTAAGGGACCATTGCTCATAATAAAGACCCTTATTTTAGTGTCTTTTGTCAGTTCACAGAGGACTTTGATGCAGGAAACTGGAGATTTCTGTTCGGGGTAAGCATCAAAACACTGCAGCTACTTTCTATTACAATCCATTTTAACCCTGTGAACCCCAAAACATGCAAGGGAAAGTAAGTTGTTAACATGTGTTTAAAAGACACTCACAAAAGAAATTTCTCACAGTCCTTGAACTACTCATCTACAATGTGACATTAAATCAGGAAAATTACCAAAAAATCTAAGCTTTAAATCATGATGTTTAATCAAAGTACCAAAAATAACACATTTGCTCTAACCAGATCGAGTAAACAACTAACAATTCTGTAGAAAAAGGAGTGATTAAATCATCTCCTCTGTTTATGTGGGATCCACTGACAAAAAATGTTCCCAAAAGACTTAAAATTTGACAAAACACTAAGAATTCTCTAAAGTGACTTAAACTCAACTAAAAAAAATTCAAAATGGTTCACAATTATGGAAAATTTGACAAAAAATGACTCAAAATGTTTCCACACTGACTTACACTTCTACAAATTCTGTAAAATAGAAACAGGAGTGATTAAATTAGGACACTCTCCTTTTTATGTGGATCGACTGACAAAAACGATTCCAAAATGACTTAAAATTCTCTCAAACGACTCAAAACTTTTCAGAAGTAGTTAAAAAATATTGAAAATGGTTAAAGAATTGTCCAAAATGACTAAACATCTGATTAAAATGACTCAACAATTTTCTAAACTCAGTCAAAATTCTCCAAAATGATTTAAAATGATCTCAAAAGACTCAAAACTTTTCCAAAGTAGTTAAAAATTCTCTAAAATGACTTCAACTTAATTCAACAAAGTCTTCAAAATGGTTCAAAATGTGTCCAAAAATGACTTAAAATTTGACAAAATACTTAAAATTCTCTAAAACGAGTCAAACTCCAAAAAAAAATCTTCAAAATGGTGAAAAAGGGCTTAAAATTTGACAAAAAATGACTCAAAATGTTTCAGAAGTGACTCAGAATTCTCCACTGTGAAGTCTCAATGCACTCATATGCCACCAACAGTCAGTGAAAATTCTGAGAATTCCCGGCTGGACTGCAGGCTGTGTTTATGCAGAGCAGACACTAGGCAAGTATGGAAACCAAAAAACACATACATAGTCAAATATTATAGAAGGCAGATTCACCATTCTTCTATTGGTAACACCTGTGGGTGCACAGAAAAATGTGTTACAAGCTGTAAATAAAACAAAATTTACTTCTGGGATATTTTACGACTTACTACAATGCCATTGTTGTGGACATTTTTAAATTCTCTCCAAATCAAGCCAAGGTTGTGCTGTTTCTATGTAGAGTCATGACATTATATTGCAGTGAAACATGAGTGAAAATGTGACAGGAGCATAAAAAACAACCAGCTTGATGTACACTATACTAACTGTAAGCACAGAATACAAGAGCGAATGATGTTACGCTGACACGCTGATGAATGCGCCGTCGTTGCTTTCAACACTCACGCTGACTAATACACTCACTTCCCTAAAACCTGCTGAGTTTCCTTCAATCAGCATTCTGATTCAAAATTACTGAGAGCTCATGATACAGAGTCACCCCAGTGGTCACGGTTCATGTAATGAACAAAAACTACACCAGAAAACAGTTTAATCAAAGAAAAGCCGCTGGTTTTGTTTAGCAGCCAAGCCGACCCCAAAGATGTCGGTCATCAGGCCGAATACATTCATGTCTGTTGCATCCATTTGTGTTGTGCATGCGTATACCTCGTTGCCTGCAGCACATTTTAATCTGTTTATCATCTACCCCAAAGATCTATTTGCGTCTTCAAACCTCCATGTCCCAGTTGGAGGTCACCCTTAGGCGTTTCTACCCAGACAGATACAACACATTCCTTTACAAGCCGAGAAAGAAGAAAAAGACTTTATTGTCCATCCTGCTGCTCCACGACCAGTTTAGCTCTACTTGAGGCGTCTTTCCCGTCATGCGTATTTAAAAAGGACAAAGCCTCCCGGGCTGCTCATCCTCAGAACACAGTTTGACCCACTGACTGACCTCCAACCTCCGGATCCCGACACTGACCTGTTCTGGAGCTTGACACCGCGGCCTGAATCTCATGGCCTGAAGATCAGTCACTTATATCTGGTAGATGGTTTAAATTTCTGAGTGGCGTCTTTGACTTTTGGGACACCCAGACACATGTAGGTCAGTTTGATTTTTACGCATTTGACATAGAAAGAAGTGGGTCAAGGCTTCTCTCTGTCTTTCTCTCTAAATCTGGCAATTTGTATGTCGTAAGGGTCTGCTACGTGCCTTCATGAAAAACTGTAATAAAGGCGAAAGCATTTTGAATTCTTATTACACAGTCCATTTAAAGGTATTTTAGAGTTCACACTGGGCCATTTTCACACTTAAGCCAACTGGACGTGTTTCTCTGTTTTCCCTGAGAGCTTTGCGGAGGTGTGAAAGCTGCTGAAGCTGGACCTCAGTGCAGAAAAACACTTGATTCTTTTTGTTATCAGGACCAAAGTGCCTGGAAAATGAAGAGACATGTCTTTGGTATTTACAAAAAATCTGTATTTCTCAGATGTTTGAATACTGTGTTTCAGAAAGGACTCTAGTGTGGATAGAAGGTCGAGCTTAAGCCCCAGAAACCCTCCTAAGATTTAACAGGAGCCATGTCACCAGATTAAGTGTAATCCCAAAAGTGACACCTACGCTCACATCTCATTGGATGAAAATCACCAAATTTGTTCCACCGACCAATCCAGCAATCTATCAAACATCTGTTTCCCGACATCTGTCCTTTTCATGCTTACTGTACATCAGGCGTTCATGGCGGACCTCAACATATTGTGCTTTAACACAAGATTAAATAGCAGCCAATCGAAGCCGCACACAAAAATAGTCCAAAACAAGCTTTGCCATCATTGTAAAATCCAAATGTTTACTCTGACGGACGCCCCTTTGTTGTGAGTGTGTGTGTGTGTGTGTGTTGTTGGGAACATCTGGAGTGTATCAGTGACTGCATCCTGTAAATCCTGGGATTGCAGCTGTGTGTGTGTGTGTGTGTGTGTGTGTGTGTGTGTGTGTGTGTGTGTGTGTGACGTTGTCGACTGGGTTTCCCCCCCGTTCTCCTGCTAAGCCCTCTCCTCGTTAATCTGCTCGTTAAGGATCTAATCTGACATGTGTTTTCATTTTGTGTGTGAAAGTGCGAGTCTGCGCTGGTGTGTAGTTCGCCGATGAATCCACAATAGGTCCGATCATGCTCACGGCAAGTTGCTAGTTTTATTGTGCGCGCACTCAAGTGTGAGTTTTCTTTGTTTGTATGTGCAGCTTGCACAGTATGGATGCATCAGTGTTTCCATATGTGTGAGGCGATTCACAGGGTTCGCGACCATAATTGTTTGGAAAAGCAAATCTAAACAATATTCACTTACATAAGAGAAACAATAGCAGGATTCAGAGTTCACCCTTCCTCCCATTAGACAAATATTTGCTGCTGAAAGACACGAGTCAGCTGGTGAAAGTCTGTTTGTTCGCCAGTGTTTGTCCTCTGTTCTTACTTCCAACTACCATATAAATGGTGGAAGTCAATAATTATATTTGCTCATAGTCTAAATAAATCCTAGAATTCTGGCACCAAGCAGCATCGTCGACCAATTTTAAAATAAAATTGTCTTACATGTTCTTTCAAACTGCTTAAAAGTGTTTATTTGATCAAAACTTAGTGGCCATTTTGTTATTTAAAGTGTCTTCAAAATGGAAAATCTAAGTTTCACTAAAAATTCAGATAAATGTTAAATAATAGTCACATAAATTTGGTCTTGGACATTTTATAAAGGTTCCCTTGCATTGAAATGTTTGTCAAACCTGTATGAGCTTTTTCTGGAAAAAAAATAATTGAGTTAGCTTAGCTTGTTAGCTAACGAACAGACAGAAATCAGAGTATTCTGACTACGGTGTGCCGTGAAAAGTTTTGTAAGGCTTTCCTTGCACAAAAATATCTATGTCAAACCCACTTGAGCTTTTACTGGAAGAATTAATTGAGTTAGCTTAGCTAGTTAGCTAACTAACAGACAGAAGTCACTTTATTTTGACTGAGGTGTGAATGTTTTGTTTCTTCTCCTTAGCTTAACATACCAAACTGACATCTATGAAACCTACATGAGCTTATTTAGAACATTTAAAGTTACCTAATTCTGAATTTAAATATTAAATGCATTTTTCATGGTATAAATACTAAATAAAATGTCTTTTAATCAGCTTTTGTGGCTAGCTGGTTAGCTTAACTTTGTTAGTTAGTCTCATGCATAGCACACACATCTTTAGTCTAAATCATACTGAGAAGGTTGGATGATTGTAGTTCAGAAAGGTTCAACACTTTCAGTTTAAAACACTGCTTTTGTTCAGTCTCACATTTTTGGTTCAACTTTCAGAATAAACAAGTTGCTCCCTGTCTGGCACCAAAAGCTAAAAGAGACAGAAGCAACAACTAGTGAACAAGTGTTGAGAGTATTGAATCTACAGTCACAAGGTCACACAAACAGAACTCCAAATGAATATTAATGCAGCTCTCTGCCTTCTGGGTGTGTATGCTAACATATTAGCCACATCAATACTCCAAGGCCATAATATTTCACCTTTTTGTTGAGTCCATAGCTTCCCTTTTTAAAAGTAGATTTTTACATTAATAATGTTGCAAACAGCCTTTGGTGATAATGAGGTTCAGATGTAAAGAAGTGAAACAGCAGCTGTAGGTGGGCGACGATTAGCTCAGTCATCATTTCGGTAAACAGAGCCAAGAGCTCAGATTGGACACAGTGTAAAGTTCACCATCATTTGTCAAATGGGGCAGAGAGTGACAGAGGGGGAGAGCATATGGTGAACAGAGGAGAAAGTGGGATGAAAACATAACAAGTGCACATGGAGAAGAGAGCATGACGATGGACGGAGAAGCAGAAAGTGATGGAGCAGGACGTGAGTGAATGAAACATGTGACAGACCAGCCTGAGGCCAGAGGAGGAACAGTGAGAGGTCTGTCACCGAGGTCAGGATTAGACTGACCATGGCAGCCAGCCTGAAGCCCTCCTGCCTCTCTGAGTCTGCTCTGATCTCGCTTTATCCTTACTCTACTTTTTTCTCTTCACCTCTTTCCCCTTTGGTTTCTCTTCATCTCAGAGATCAGTCTCCTTCGTATGTAGCAGATTTTCTCCTGGTTTTCCGCCTCTCCTTTCCCACTCCCGTCTTCTTTTTCATCTCTATTTCCACCTTTTTGTGACCACAAAGGATTTAATGATCAAACTAATGTTCTGCTTGGGCACTTTAACCTCAGCAGGAAGGCTTCCCAGACTGAGATCTTGTTGCAACGTGGGAAATGGTGCCATTTGGGAAAACGAATATGGCACGAGAAAAGAGAGAAGTGCATTGATACATGGGGTGGTTTCAGACTGCACCTACTGAAACACTGAATATTTAAATCTCGTTTGCACATAATGGTGCTGAAAACCTACTTAAAATAGTTTTTTACAAGGATACGTGAGAATTTTCAAATTTGTCAGTGCAATACTGAAGGAAAAATGCAAACGAAATGATATCACATTGTTCATTCAGACTACAGAACAACTATTGACTTACCTAACTCTCATGGTTCTCTTGCACTTCAAAGCAACAAATAGAAGGAACACAACACTGCAAAACACAGGGCAAACAACTAAATTATTTTTGAAGGCTCACGCCTCAAATTTCCTTGGACGCGGGCCACAGGCCAATCGTTCTGTCACAGCAGCGCATTTAGTCTTCCTGTTTTGTGTGGCCGCGGTGGAACTGAAAAATACAACCATCTGGAAGGTACGCTTTTATTTTTCTCTAAAAGTGGCAAAGTCAGACTGAGTGCTGAGCACAGGGCTGGTGAAACAACGTCTCGGTCTGAAGCCACATAAAAAAGGCTGAGATTCGAGACAATATTTTTGTGATGTGGCACAAACACAAGACTAAACAACTGACGACGGTGCTGCTGACTAATGTTTTACATTTTCACGAGATGAGGGAAGTTTATCCAACCGTATATTCACCAGTCATCCTTCTATCCATAATACCCTGCCCTTCTTCAGATTAATTCATCCATTCAACCATCTATCCATCCGTTCACTGAATCATTCATCCATTGATGTATTCATATCCTGCCATCCATTATTCAGAATCCATATATTTCTGTCTACCAATCAAATTATGCATCAAATAACCAATCCATACTTTCACCAGCAGCCAATAATCCATTCATTCTCCATCCAGGTACCCGTTCCTTCATTCATTAATTCATTAATCATTCTGTCCTTTCAACCTTATATTGATTTATTAATTTGTCCTGCCATTCTTTCATTTATCATTTATCAAACTATCCATCTAGGAACTCATCCATTGCTAACCACTGTAACTGTTGTTATTACGCTATGGATGGGTAACCTATCTGTTTTCCCATCCATAACCAATCAATCAATTCATCCATTATTCATCTGTTTGATTAAGTTATGGATGGGTAACCTATCTGTTTTCCCATCATTTACCAATCAATCAATTCATCCATTATTCATCTGTTTGATTAAGTTATGGATGGGTAACCTATCTGTTTTCCCATCATTTACCAATCAATCAATTCATCCATTATTCATCTGTTGATTTATCTACCCAGCCTGCCATCTTTCCATTATTACCCACTGATTCTCCATTCAGCCAACGACCATCCATCTATCCATTCATTCATTCATCTTGTCATCAGTCCTGCAATCAGCCAGTCACCAACTGATTTATTGATCTGTCTCGCCCTAATCTATCAACGTAACCATGCCTCCATTGATTCAGCTTTTCATTATGACATCTTTCTCTTATCATCTAATTATTTGTTTTCTCATTCATCCGCCAATTCATTAACTCACGATCAATCTGTAGATTCATGCATCCATCATTCATCCATCTATAGATTTATCCATTCGTCCATTTATAGATTTAACCATCCATCTTTTGATTCACCCATCCATCCATCTATAGAGTCATCCATCCATCATTTATAGATTCATCCATCCATCATCCATCCATCTATATTCTTCCATCCATCTATAGAAACATCCATCATCCATCCATCCATTTAAAAATGCATTCATTCACTATGCATTCATCTATAGATTAATCCATCCATCATCCATCCATCCATCAACAGATTCGTCCATCCATCTACAGATTTATCCATCCACCTATAGATTTATCCATCCATTATCCATCCATCTAGAGATTCATCTATCCATCATCTGTCATCTAATCATTAGACCAACCTACCATTCTTCCATCAGTCCATCCATTAAACATCATCTGCTAATCAGTTGTTTCTTCCATTTATCACACAGCAAGTCATTCATTCATTCATTGTGATTCTTATCACTATCATCCAGAGCCCCATCCATTCATCTGTTGTTCCATTTATCTAGTTCTGCCATTCATCCATCCTTTTTTTTTACTTCATTCATCTTCCTCTGCCACCCCATTAACCATCATCCATCATTCAGCTCCATGTCTATTCATAATTCACTCTGTTGCAACAATAGCACATGCAAACCTGTGCTTTATGAATTTTACATATATGTAAAATTCATAAAGCAAAAATGCCCTGTATAATATATTATCTGCATGTAGAATAGCCTGTGTAATATCAGTATTTTCCACATTCAAAGGAAGCTGTGCATCTACATATGCAATAGTCTGTACAATTTCCACAGTATTTACATATGTTCCTAGTTTATTTGTTATTTTTCTGCTGATGGTTCTACATTCTAGCACTTCCCCATTTGCTACTGTGAGATTACAAGTTTCCCCAACATGGGATTAATAAATGCTTATTGTATCGTATCTTATCGTATCGTACCGTATCGTACCATTACGTATCATCACTAATCCTGTCTGATTTATCTATCAAACAACTGATCAATCTAACCATCTTCCATGGATACATCAATCCACCATCCTTATATTGTCCAGTGTCCAGCAACCAATCCATTAGTCCATCCTGCTATCCAACAAATATGTATTTTTCTGCATTCAATGAACTACCTATATATCAGCTGATCCATACTTCCACTTAGTGATCCACCCATTTAGCAATCATCCATTATCAATCTGCAATCC
The DNA here is from genome assembly GCF_022539595.1 of Amphiprion ocellaris. Classification (NCBI taxonomy): domain Eukaryota; kingdom Metazoa; phylum Chordata; class Actinopteri; family Pomacentridae; genus Amphiprion; species Amphiprion ocellaris. Next base: position 30,964,126 of record NC_072775.1, read on the forward strand.
CTCGTCTATCAGTTTCTTTAACCAGCTTCAACTCAGGTATACTTTATCAATTCCTGATCCATTCTTTAGTAAGATCAACTTTAGAAACACAAATTCCCACCAACCGCTGCACGTACAGACACATAAAATGTGTATGTGTGTTCGCTTTCATGTGACACCTCCAGGCTGTGGGATGTCGGTCCTGTGACTGTCTCTCCACTTGTGGAAACATTTTTTGACTAATCATGGAGCATTTTGCCTCGGGACACACTGCGAGGAGGAACCAGTCCTTCCGTCGCTCTCCCTCTGGCTTTTCTCGCTTTCTGTTTTTTTCATCACCCCTCCAGCAGTCTCCTCTTTAGGATGGAGAGTTTGCTGTTTATGTCCCCGAAATGTCAAGATGCAGCAAAAACAAAAATGTGTTGCTGGGAAGAGAGAGCTTAAAGAGGGGGAGGAAAAAAACAAAATCTCCCCTCGGATATTCTTACACTGTTATTTCTTATCATAGGGTGGTCCACGCGTTGTGATGTAGTGTTGTAATTATCTTTTTAGCTGTACACACTTTTCCTCAACCTGTCTCATCTACCCCTGTTTCAATTTGTGGGTTTTACACTCAGTTTCCAGCCTATTAAGTTCATCTCGCCAATGCAAGTCAACAGAACAGCCCTGTAATAACTTATATTTTCATGAAGGTTACAAAGTTTCTCACATTACTTCAGCCTCCACAAGTTTCAACCAAAAATCAGCATCAATCATAAATAAAAATCAGGACAACTGACTGTATGTGTTTAAGAGAGAAAAGGAAAAGCCAGAGCAAGTCACAGGCAGGAATTAGCAGTGGGAACGGTGAAATTCAGTAGTGCGTTCGGAACAGTGGTGGTGCTGAAAGCTTGGAGGTCATGAGACTTGGCTAGTGGAAAAACTTCCTCTCTTTTGGATTCTGGATTCTGTGGTTTTCTCTGTTTTCTCAAAAGGCAGCATTGTCAACACTGTTTGCAGCTGGTCAACAACTCAGATTAGCGTATGGGAGTTCATGGAAGTTCAACTTTGCTATCGGTCACTGAGTTGGGCCAGAAATGTTGTCATTTTAAGTGGTGTGGAGACAGAGTTCCAGAGTCTTCTTTCATGACTGCTGTTTACGGTGGCTTAAATTAAGATGGGTGGCACAACATCAAGTTTTAGTAAAGTGTTGTTCTACCATGAGCCTCCTGGTCTTTGGCAGTCTATTGTAATCTTCAGGAGGGATGACCACCATTCTTCCAAAAGATATTCACCTATTTATTGTTTAAATGGTAGGAGTGGAGACTGCTGGACAACAAGTTGCTCTGAAATCTCACATTTGTTCTGTTCTTCTCAGTTTTCAGGGCTCTGCCTATAATCGGTCACCTATTACTGTTGTGTATATGATATGGTCTGGCCATTTACCACACTAATTCGTTTAAAAATCTGAAAAATATACCTGTATTAATGAAAACAATTGTATATTATATCTTTAGCTTTGTTGTCAATCCAACATTTGTCATTTTTATTTAAAAAAAATAAACAATTTTTAGTTGATTTCGTCTGTGAACTTGTAAACATTCAGAGAGCCTGTTGATCTCAGTCCGATCAACAGGCCAGTAATACAAGAGATCGAAATAAAAAAAACCTAATTTTCTGATTAAGATTTTAAGTTGCACACATTTTCATGGGTTTTGTTGACATAATTATGTTGATAATTGCATCAACTTAATATTGTATGTAATTCAGACTCAACTTTCTGCATGAGTTGATTTAAAATTAAATTCTAGTTGATGTAACTTAATGAAATTGGTCTGATAAACACATTTTACAACTTAGGAGCAACTTAATTGTAAAATTTTGCCAACCTAAATGATTATAGCATTCAAGCACATAACACTTAAACATTCATTTTATATAAGAAATATCACTTGGAACAACCTCATTTCTATGAGTGACCAACTTAAAAACTTGGGTTTATACTATGACTCATTAGGCAAGTGCTAATTAAAAATACTTTTGCTTTTACAGAAAAACCCTAATTCCACTAACTTAATATAGTTTGTTGGTTGAACATAATTTTATTAGAAGTTGTCATAACTCAAAAAAATGGATGGAAACTAAAATGTTTTGTTGACTTCAAACATAATTCTTAGAGTGTAATACTTGGGATATTCAGGTTAGGATTGTAAGAACAGAAAGGCTAGAACCAAATAAGGTTTGACATTTTGGTTTAAAAATAACTTCAGTTATCAGGTTTGTCTCTGGGTCCAATTTGGGACTGATGAAGATTGACAGAAGTGCAGAAGAGCAGATGCTATAATAAGCTACCTGCCAGCTTTGTCTACCAACAAAGGTTAATGCACAACTTTTAATTCACTGTAAAATTATTCTACTTTGGGCATTTAACCACAGAAAAGTAAAAAGACTGCAACAGACAGCAACTTCATTTAGCAAAAAATTTCAATAAATCCAATATTCATCATGGAAAGGTACGGAAAAGGTAGATTTTCCCTTTGAACTTGTGTGAATGTGTCCTTGGGAATTTGCAGAGTCTGTAGTGTAGCTGTGTGCAGTAAAGAGCGAACTCCAAACATACTGTAAGTGACAGAAAGTTAGTGCTGCCTGTGTGTGTGTTGTACATGTGTGAGGTGCAGACTGTGCCAGTGCAGCCTCGTGTAGGAGGAAACAGTTCAGCCAACTCCTAAAAAGATGTCCCAAATTATCCGGCCACCGACGCATGTTCCTTACCCATGCCTCTGTTCTATTTTACCGCACTCCGCAGGGATCCACTTTGTCGGCCACGCTATTTCAGACGTGGACGTGAGACAAGACTTGTTCTGGTGCAGCTCCAGCTTGGCTGCAGAGGCTGAGCCGACGGATCTTAATGTGTCTGAGGGAAAGTGTTACTGCTTCTCGTCTGTTCGCTGAGCACAGAATTTGTCACTTGAGAGTTTGTGGAAGTAAAAGGTCGCTGGTGGAATTATCACCCAGGCCGACTGTTTTCCAATAGCTTGCGATGCCCTTGTGAAACCACAGATTCATCTACTTAACCTCAAAGTTCAGCTCAAAAGATGCTAGGGTGTCTTTTTTTTTTAAAACAAATTTAAGAAAGTTATGATCCATAAAGCTACAATCAAGTGTTTTACGTAATATTGGTATGTTTGGGACAGAATGGCTGATTTTAGATCTAATTTTAGCACACAACTCCTCCCATTTTTCATGAATCACAGTTGTAGAAAACACTTCCTGGCTGACAAATATGTATATTTAAAAATACTGTAATTAAGGACCATAATTACAAACCCTGGACCATGAGGTTGCACGGGGAAGATATTTTGTAAGACAGATGGTGGAAATGTAGTCGCCGTTTGCTTGCGGACGCTAGTGCTGTGGTTTCTCCACACGTTTCACACCAGTGAAAACTTGGTCCAATAATTTAAGAAATGGGCAAGCAGTGACATGCTATCTAATGATGGAGCAGGTGGGGTTGCCATTCTAACAATTAATTTCAACTATATATATAGGTATACTTGATTATGTCCCCACTGGTTTAATTCTATTAAATCTATTAAAGTCTACTTAAAACAAGCACTGATTCAAAGTGGGTTACTGGATAAGAACAGCGCTTTGGCAGTGATTTTTATCTACAACTGAAAGATTAATTGTCTGACAAGTAACTGGCAATGATTTTGGTCATCATTTGTTAATTTACGCCACTTTTTGGGAAAAAAAATACCTCTTATTTTTTGTTTCCAGCTTCTCAAATGTGAGAATTTCCTTGTGTTTATCTGATTGTTAACAGAATTTGCTCGATCTTTGGACTGTTGGTTGGACAGAACAAATAATCTGAAGATGTCATTTTGGCTTCAGGGAAAATGAAAGGGACATTTTCTTTCTTTCTTTCTTTGAGTAAAAAGTCTACAAATTAAAATGGCAGGTCAACTGATATGGCTTTTTTTTTTAAAGTAGGAATCAATGAGACCAATATCCAATATTTGGAACCAATTTGCTGAAAAATTGTGGTATAAAAAAATCAGACAAGACAAACTCCAAATCAAAACTTCATTGCCTTTGATGTTGTTGGTTTTATATAAGTTTAATTAAGAAAAACGTTTCAAAATGTATCCATGAGTGTTGACTAACCAATCAGACAGAGCTTTGGACAGGACATTCCTTAAGATCACAGAGCAATTGCTATAAACAGAGATGGCTGAGCCAAACTAGCTTGTTTTTGGATTCATTTTTCTTATGGGAATTGGTTAAAAGGAATAACAATACTGACAGTTCTATTGTAATAAGAAAAAAAAATTCGGTCCATAATCAGTTGATCCTTGGTAAAAAGAATTGCTGCTGCATCTTTAGATTTGCTGCGAGCAAGACTGGAATCAATTAACTTTTGACATTTTAGCTTAAAAATTGCTTAATCAATTATCAGAATTGTTACTGGGTCAAATTTGGATCCAATAAAGATTCAGTATCTTGTTCCCAGGTGTCTCCCGGCTCTCAACAGAGTCTCACAACTTTAAGACGTTAAATTCAAGGTAAAACATCATCTTCTCATTGCTGTTTCCAATTAAGTCCTCACTAACTGCAGCATCACATTCAGTAGCTGACATTATCCCGTCCATCAGAGGAAATTAAACTCAAAAGACACGATCAGAGAAAATTCTGAAGTGGTACTACGGTCTCACCAAAGGCTCGAGGCCCCCCTTGATGGGCATATTTCGAACATTTGACTCGTTCCCAAAAACAACACCGCTCCTGCCAAGTCGGAGAGCTATGAGCTACACCCCGTCATCATCCAACATAAACTCGCACAACAAATAATGAAACCGATCGAGCAGAGCCGAGGCCCCTAAGAAAACAGCCCAGTGACGTGTTGCAGGGTGGCCAGGCTGTTGAGCCGTCACAGGTTCGATTCCTGCAGGCCTGTCAGGCTTAATGTACAAATGTCTTGACTACAAGATGTGGAATCAAGTGCATGTTGAAAACAACCCAGAAACTGAGCTAGAGGGGGACAATTAGATGCAGAAATAGATTAATTTGGACAATTTATGACTTAAACTTATTTTCTTTGCAATGTTCCACACTTTGCCACCATTCAGACGTACACTACTGTTCAAAAATTTGGGGTCACCCAAACAATTTCATGTTTTCCATAAAAACTCACACTTTTATTCATGTGTTAACATAATGGCACAAGGGTTTTCTAATCATCAATTAGCCTTTCAACACCATTAGCTAACACAATGTAGCATTAGAACACAGGAGTGATGGTTGCTGGAAATGTTCCTCTGTACCCCTATGGAGATATTCCATTAAAAATCAGCTGTTTCCAGCTACAATAGTCATTTACCACATTAACAATGTCTAGACTGTGTTTCTGATTAATTTAATGTTATCTTCATTTAAAAAATGCTTTCCTTTCAAAAATAAGGACATTTCTAAGTAACCCCAAACTTTTCAACGATAGTGTAAAACAGCATGATATTTTTCTAACCTGAACAGCCTCTGCTGGTTCTCTGCCAGAAGTCTATGTGCTCTCTCACTAGTTAATACTAAAACGATTAGCTCATGATGGACCCTGATGACACTGTAATATTTTATTTTACAACCGCCTTATTCCAGCACATTAACCTATGGAAAAGTAATTTAGTAGACAATAACACCCTGTAGTTGGTGCTCTACGCTGCCAACCACTGTCTAAACGTTTATCACCAGGATTTATTACATTTCATTAAGTAGTCAAACAGCATTATTGCACACTTACACTGCCCCGTGGGTTATCACACAGAGTAAGGTCAGTGTAGAATCAGCTTTGGAAGAAGCTTTCCGGCATGTTAGCCTGCATCGTGGTGGAAGGTGTATAATCCACTGAAAGACACACAATATCCACTATCTGTCCCGAGCACTAATGGTTTATTAGTCCCTCGGTGGTGAAACATGATCCAATAGTATTGGAGGACCCCATCTGTGAGACAGCGCCGGACAGCTATGGCCGTGATTTACACAGGAGCCGTTTATGGAGCTTTTAAAAAAGACAGAGGAGCCGACATAAAAACAGGCTTATTTATGGAAGAGAGCAACACATGGGCTGTTGTGTGGATGAGCACAATCGAGTGTGTGTGAGGAGGGGTGTGGGCTGCATGGGTGCTTGTTTACAGGTTTTTGCACAGTAATGCACAAGAAGAAAGTGCCATCAGAAGTGCAGGAATGGCATTTAGTGTCTATGAGCAGCGTGCTTGTTATATATGAAAGTTTTTCTAATGTGTATCAACCAAACAGCCTCCTGAGTGACCACAATCGAACAAAGCAGCATCAGTGACCAGAAACAGGGCTGCATACATGTTTATTCATCTATAACTGGCCATTTTCATGCTTAGTCATGGTCACTTGGTTCGAAAAGTCACAAAATGGTTAAAAATCATCATCACAAGTCCCTAGTATCCACATTTTGTCTGATCTGGAGTCCCAAATCTAAATATGTTCACTTATCTGTCATATCAGGCAGAGAAAAGCAGCAAAGCTTCACATCATTTAACAAGTTAGAACATTCCTGCACAAATAAACCGTTTGTTAAATATCAAAGCTGCTGCTGATTAATCTTTTTGTCTATCCACTATCCAATTTACTGCCTTGTTGCTGTCTTAATAGGAAATATGAAGGTAGATGAACAAGTGTGAGGTAAAAAAAGAAGAAGAAAAAACAAACAGATCAAAGCATTAACTGGTGCCTCTTTCAACATCCTTCTAAAAGCCCAACGCAGCAGCACTTCTAACAATTTGTAAAATCAGTTTAAATCCAGACAAACAGGTAAACTCAACCTCCAAAATGAAAAGCAAACACAGCTTCTCTATTCCTGCAAAGAACAAACTCAACTCCCATCAATCAAAAGTTGGTCCAACAACACTTTCCAAGTTTGCTCTCCTCTAGAATCAGACCGAAATCCCAGCCAGGGACAAATTCTTCTTTCTTATCAGCATTCCAAAACCCATCAAACCCCATTTTCCTCTGAAGTCACTGCCTGCTGCCATATCTCATCCTTTACACCTCCAATTCCCTGGGAGCAGATGTGTAACTCCTTGGCCAATAGGTGGCAGAGTTTCACACTGTATCCAGGCAGGATTGAGGAGAGAGCAAAGGAGGAGGGTGGGAGACTGAGAGGAGAGAGAGAGAGAGAGAGGGTGAGAGAGGGTGAGGAGTGAACTCTTACTTGCAGTCTCTGTCCTCCAGATCAAAATGCGGATTGAAGTTGATGAGGATCTTCTGACCCGGTTCAGGGGCGGTGATCACCCAGACGCACTGCTGGGAGGGCGGGTAGGCGCCGGGATAGCCCGGGGAGGTCAGGTAGTCCGCGGCGTGGATCTCTATATTCCCTCCGCATTTATCTGCACCGCGAAAAAAACCCAGAAAGGCAGAAAGTTAGAGCAGAGAAATGTACTTCGAGCTGCACTCTAATGCTGACTGATGGCGCATTTTTGGCGTAAAAGATCTAAGTGCATCAGGGAAGGGAGGGAGAACTAACAAGTCCAGTTTGGAAACACCATAAATCCAAATATCCAGAGCAATTTTTATGTTGACAAATAAAAAGAGAGCACAGATTCTTGCGCTAAGAGCCCATCGGTACATTGGAACTACAAATTCACGCAACAAAATGTCTTATCGCATCGAACAAAGGTGCTAAAACTTTACGATTGTACTAATTTGGAAAAGGTGTGGTATAAAGTGAGGCTCCTCTACATCCGCGCCATAAGGTGTGATTACGCCCATGAAGGTGAAGGCAGGCAGGATGATTACATTTAATTTTCTCACTGAATGATTTATTAAATTGCTTGTAGCCGAGATCATGCTTCAGTGGCGCCGCGCGTAAAAGCTCCAAAAAATGCGTCTTTGAATGGATGAAGCGAACGGAGCTTAAAGACAAACAGTCTCATTTCTATTAAAATGAGGAAATATTAATACAGCGACTTGTTGTGCAGCATAGTTCGTGTCTGTGGTGTCTGTGAGGTCATTTATGCTTCTTGTTCTGTATTCTTGCTTTAATCCTTTTTGGCGTATTTTGCGCAAAATTCGTATTTTTTCATGTGTGTAGAGTAATTCTAGTAAAAACAGTATTTGCATCGGCTTAAGTTGAAGCCCTGCAGAAGTGCTCCCTAAGGGAAAGCAGAGGCAGAACAGGTGAGAGGTAACAATGGTGCAAAATGATGCAAAATGGATCAATATTCAGCTAAGCTGCCTGTTGTCAAGCCACATGTATTCATCCAAGCAGTCAACACCTACCAGTCTGAGTCAACGAAGAAACCAAGACGACTTGGGTGAAAAGGAACAATAGCAATCCACTACGCATCCTTATTAGACAGTACAACAAAGACATTCTGTAGAAATTTTAAAAAGAAAGAAAATGAAGACAAACGGAGGGGAGGGGAACAAACGTCCGAGGAGTTTACGTCCAGAGAGGAGGAAAAAATAAGCAAAATCTGTCTCAAAGTAGGAGATGTGGTTGTTGTAGGGTCCCCAGCATCCTGTGAGCTTCAGCACCGGAGCCCTGCGTCTGTCAGGGAGCAACTTGCCATCTCCTCGAAAAGCAAAAAAAAAAAAAAATAATCCAAACGCAGAACACGAGAATCAAAAAAAGGTTGGAAAATTCCGTTCGCCAAAAGTGGCAGCTGTGCGCCTCGATTCTTTACTCAAATCTCTCACTTTTGCCACCAGACAGGAGCGATACGCATACTTCCAAGTAGGAAACGAAAGCACAGAAATCACTAGTTAACCGGTGTTCAGTGAAAAGCAGCCGCGGGGAACATCGGAGCGCTTCTCTCCAGATCTCCACTCCTGATTTCAGCCCAGCTCTCTCTCTCTATCGTCGCACCGTCTGACTGACCGCCACAGCAGAAATGTCAGGAATACGAGGCGAGTCAGTTTAAAGTAACAGCGGAATTTCCACTCCCCAAAAATTCCTGCTCCGAGACGCCGCTGCGCGCAAACCAGCAGCGACCGACCGACCGCGCTACAAAGAGGGCTGGAGCAAACTGACACCGGTGCGCCCTCTGTGCGCTCCCGACGCGTGCATGCAGGGCTGGAACTGGAGAGGAGAGAGAGAGAGAGGACGAAAAAAAACGAAAAAACAAAAAAGAAAAACGCGGACGCACACTCAGGCTGGCATGTGGGTTTGATACGAGGTGTGGACAGTGAACACATGAGCAGCCACAGCGCATCAGAGTCACCAAGAGAAAAGGATTCAACAGACATTTATTCGTTTTGTCCTTGGTGACCCAAATCTGATAGTTTGTCCCACTGACCAGATATGATCACATGTTGATTTTGATCATGCAAATGTAGATAATTTACATACATGTTCAGGGTTGGGGGACTTTCTTTTAAAATGTGAAAACATATATATTTACCTTTTGTTTGTTTAGTGTATCAATTCACTGGAAATAAAGCTTGAATTGTTAATTTACAAGAATTATGCTTTATTTTTCCCCCAAATGGACGTGGAGTGCAATAATATATGTGTGTGTATATTATAGTATCAATTAGATTTTTTGCCATATTGATGAACGATCATCCGATATTATTGTAACAAGAACTGAATATGGACGCAGACGCAAAACGTTCAGCAAACATATTTAGTTCATAAATTAATGATATTTAATGGTTTTGTATTTCTATATTAATGTATGTCAGTGGATAACAATATAAAACATTTATTGTCAGATGCTTCGCTGCTGTGTCAGGTCAATGTTCAGTACATTATAGGAGTTATTGTGTGATCATTCCTACGTTTCCCAGAATGCCTTTCACCAACCACCTGAGAAAACGTCTGAACCTGTTGCATGCTGTTTTACATGTGAACAAGGCAGAATTCCTATTAAAAGAGCAATTGGTTGCCCCAAAACACTTAGTATTTTATAACAGAACTGAATTTTCTTCTGTTTGGATGAATTTAGGTGGATTTTTTTGATCTTTTGTGTTGATTTTGACGCAAATGGCAGCTCAGACAACCGAATGAAAATATAAATGTAGCATGCAAATTGTATTTTCTGGCTTGGAGAAAAAGAGAAAGAGGTTACATTCAGCTAATTGTGTAGAAAAAGGGTGTAAACTGTTCAACTAGTGACAAAATGTCAACCACTGAGTTAAACTACAGCCTCCTCAGGTTTGTATATATGAATGATTGGACCTTTAACTCTTCCATAAGTGGGTCAAAAATGAGAATGAATGTGTTTTATGGTATTTTTTGCCATTTTAGTTCAGAATAATCATTTTGTATCATTGTTTGTATTATGATTTGGTCCACACAAGAATGATTTCATGTTTGAAATATGTTTATTTTTTTTATTTTATAACAGATTTTGAACATTTTGATAATTGAAAAAGAATATTACACAGAACAGCAATAGAAGAATGTCAACATCCATTCTGTTCACATCTTTCCACTCTTTTCCTCAAAGTCTATGCAACCCTTGTATGATATTATCAGTGATAAAGAGCTTGGGGTCAGTAACCGGGTCATTTTTGACCCACTTAGGCAATTAAGGGTTACAGGATAATGATCAGACAGTGTGAACGGTACACAAAGCCAACCCTAAATGAAGCTTTATTCAAATGACAAGGAGAGATAAGAAGCAGCTGTTGGCATGGTGGATGCTACATGTCAGTTATGGCCTCAGCCAGGCACTTGAACGTCCACAATCCTCATCTTCTAAGAAATAATTTCAGACAGTTGTGGATAGAAGTGTCTGTCAACGGGATCATGTCTCCCAGAATGTCCACCAATTTCACCGAGTCCTTCAGGAAGAGCATCAATAACTTGTTTAACCTTCATATGTTTGACTCATTATTGACTTGTGATTTCTGGTCACAATCAGCCTGTCCAGTATATTCGTATTTGATTGCTTCATGACATTCAATTCCACTGTTAGAACAACAAATACTTCAGTCAGAAACAAGAATAGATAGAATTTTATCAAATGTAACATGCTGTTCTTGTATTTTTTCTTCAGTACAGATAATTGATCATTTTCTTTTCACAAATGTCACTGAAGCCACTTAATAAAAGCTTAAACTAACATCTTCAAAACAACAAACTCCTGTGACAAAAGTTGGATTTTGCTATTAAAAGCTGTAAAAGAGGCAGAAACATCTGCTCTGCTGAAGGCTAAATACCACCGTGAATCTGCCCTCACTTCCTGCGACGCTTAAAAGCCCGAGAAACAGTTTACAGTCAGTAATATTCACTCAAATTACACGTAACGCAGGAAGATGGCACTTACAGGACACAAAACTACACAGCGAAGAATAATAAAAATGAGAAAATAGTGGAATTTTCAGTGCATGACCTTTTGCTTTTCTAAAAATTCACTCTGTGGTCCTGCTGGAGTAAACAGCAGAACAGTGTGTCTCAGGTGTAGCTGCCTGTAATTAATGAGAGCCTGCTTGTTCAGCACACCTTCCCCGGCTAAATAAAGATAAAAATGTGATTATCAGACACTTATAAAAGCTGCTAATGGCTCAGCGCGCTGTGCTAAGCAGCGTCATTCATTACAGCTGGGTGCTTTAACAAAAACTCTCATTGTGCTTTTTTGCAAACAAGAGCCAGTTTCCATCAATGTTATCCTCACTGATGAGCTGCAGTTTAATCTCTTCAAAAGGAAAAATGAATATTAGAGGTATTTTAAAGTAGACTGTAAACAGATTGAGGTACAGATGTGCATTTCTAGCACTGTGGGCACAGAGAGAAGAATACGCTAATACTGTACTGATTGAGTCTAAATGTCAAGAGCAACTCTGTAAAAATATAACAATTTGCCAGTATTTTACTGCAGTTTCACAGAAAATTGCGCTATGATGGTTTACATTTTTAAAAAAATATATTAGTTTTTGCACTAATGTTAAGAAAGAACTCAAGCTCACACTGATTATTACTTGATTTGAGGCTGTGACTGAAAAAAATATGGTTTGTTTTGTTTTAATGTTGACAACCGTGTGCTTATGTTGCGGAACTTTGAGGACACCAATAAATAAAAATGACACTTTACAGTTGGTAAAATTACTTTAAATATAATCTGTGTTGTATATTTTCCAACTTATTTAATGAAACAATTGTGCCTTTCAAGCACTGTAGCTACAGAAACTAAAGAAGAATACAGCAATATAGGACTGTTTAAGTTCAAATGACAACACAATGCTGTAAAATGTTTAAAAATTGCCAATATCTTACTGCAATTTTACAAAAAAAAACTTGCTATGGCAGTTTAAAATTCTAAAAAAAATTGTTTTTGGGTTTGAAATGGGAATAAATACGGTTTTGCGTTTATGTTGAACAACTTTGAGGTCAACAATACATAAAAATTATACTTTTCAGCACGGAAAAGGTTTTTAAATATGATTTACTGTCTGTTTTGCATATTTTCCAACTTATTTAATGAAACAATTGTGCATATCTAGCACTGTAGCTACAGAAAAGCACCAATTAAGCCTTTTAGCTTCAATAGCATTTATATTCTTGCAAAAAAATCTAAGTAAAAAAAATGGAAGTAGCTTCAACCTTAGATGAGAGAGAATTCAGTTGGAAAATGGGTCTGTTAAGCTTTAGCATTTCAGTGAGTAGAGACACTGGTGTTCATGCAACACCAAGTCCATCTTTCAATGCAGCAACAATAGCAACAGGAGCAGACACTAACCGACCGACAGGCCGGCAGCTGGCCTATAAAAGTTAATACCCCTGGAATTCCAGACAGTTGGCAGAAGAAACTTGCCTAAAGTCTTACATGCACAAAGAGTCACCGGTGCAATCAGTTCACTCTGTGCTAAATTTAAAGACTGAAAGTGCAGCATACAGAACAGGCTGTGCACCTAGCTGGTATGGAGCTACGTGCATCGAGCTCGATCGCAGTGAGGACAAAGATCTCTCGAGAAGGAAAAGACAAACGTGTGCGAGCCTAAACAGAGCAGACGATGGAGAGGGAGCCGGAGTGAGCGGAAAGAGTGATTGAGTGACATAAAAACAGAGTAAGAGATCAGCAAATGAGCAGCTGAGTGGCTTTTGGCAGGGAGTGGGGAGATACACGACTCCGTTCTCAGAAACAGTTTGCCTTTTAATCCAAAAGATCTCAGCAGACTTTAAAATGTTTCCACTCTGTGTGTTCAGATGTGATTCTAGTTTTTGGGGGTTCTTCAGATTATCTGCTGCGATCAGAGTGCTGACAGTAATTTCAAAAAACCAAAAACAGAACCCTTTGGCAGCGCTCAGAACGGCGACTGAAATAGCATCAGTGGCAAAAGGACACAATAGTGACGCACGTTGGAACCAGAGAGCACAACTCGTGTTTGGGCATCGACGACAGATTTGAGCTTCTTGACTGATCACAACTGTTGTCTTTTGTGTCGATGCCGCCTGCGGTTGATATTTTTGGGCAAGTTTAACATCTTGATTTTCTCCCGTTTTAACTCCAAGAATTCACAAGTCATTAATCAGGATTTAATAAAAGGCCAACAGCCCAATAAATCAATGTAATGCCAGTTCATGTCCATTAATTATAGGGAGTTTGTTTGCTCTGAGGTTGAGATTAGCATGTAGGTGAGTGTGAGGACGACGTGTTCAATGCATTAGTAAAAGCAGACTTAAGTCTCAATCTAATGATATTTTAACATGATTTGTGACATTTTCTGTGTAGCTTAATTTGTCATATAGACCTTAAAATGCATGTTTTTTTTTCATCCATTGCTGAACTGCATCATTTCCTTGCCATTTTTTAAAATCCTTGTTTTGCATTTTCTCCGGAACGAAGGTAGGTGACCATCAGTTGGAGCGTTTCCAAGGTTTGGTTGGATTTCAAACTCTCCTGAATGAATCATGAGTACAAAAGGTGGGTGACGGTGTGAGGAAATATTTGAAGATAAAAACCTGCAGTGGAGATAAAAATAAAAGAAGAGAAAAAAATACTTTTAGCATTTTAAAAAGAGATATCAAATCAATTGTGCCTTAATAAATTACTGTAAAATGACAAGAAACTTTTAACAGCAGTGTACCGTTTTTCCAAAATATAGTTAAATATTGTCAAATGTGGCATTTTTTTGCAGCCAAAAACAAGAATTATTAACAACAGTCTACTGTAAAAATGAATTAAACAAAACATTTTGTGCACAAGAATTCACAAAGCATCGTTTTAGAGCCGTGACTTAATGAGAATACTATTGCTATATTTACATTGATGCCCTAAACACTGCATGATAGTGTTTTTAGATTGAGTTAAATAGTTTTTGCCTGGTTTTTGCCTTCAAAATAAATGTTCTAAATCCATTTAAATGTAACTTCCCTAATCTTTTATCCCTCATTGTTTCAGCTGTTTTAGTGGTAAATGCATTTGCAAATGTTAAACAGTGATAAAACAAGATAACATTTACAAATTCCAGAAAATTACTTGCCAGATATTGCTCAGAAAACAGAATTACACAATATGAGAAGTGCAGTATCTGATATCTTACTGCAGAAAAGCAAGTACTGAAAATAAATACAGGCAAGACTTAATAAAAAGTAAGAGTAGAATATAAAATTCATAAGTAATACTGGCAATGACTCCGAGGTTGCAAAGTAAAATCACACATTATAAAGAAATATTACACATTAAATCAAAAATAATGGACACCATTAAGTGAAATATTGCACATTACATTGACATGAGTCGGTAGATCTCAATTCTGGATCATGAATATTGAAAACAAATTGTTATTTAAGCTATATGTCTGCAATGAAAAGTTTCAATGAAGAAAATGTCCTAATTTACAGTTAACTACAGTTGCAGTTAATGTTGATTCCAGTAATATTCGGTATTCATGAAGTGCACCTGTAAAATCTAGTAGGGCTGGACCTGACTGTCCGAATATTGGATCGTTGTGGTGGTATCTGAATACTAATTTTGAGATCTGAACACTTGGAATTCCCCCCATATTGAAATAATTACAATAATAACATGAAATAAACCATATACGGTAGTTACATTGTTAAGTGACTACCTTGTTTGTATACTGAGGACAACATTCAATAAAAATTGGAATTTATGACAGATAAAATTACTTAAAATGCGATTTACTTCCTGTGTTGCACATTTTCCAGCTTATTTCCTCGAAATTTTCATCATAATTTCCTTCAAAAAAATGGTAGGTCGGCTTTAAAATATGGGACCTCTAACATGAAGCGTCTTTCTAATCTGCTGAAATTTCAGACATTCTATTCTGTTTTTGGTAACTTTCAGAAAGCCCATCGTCCACCGAATACCAACAAAATTGCACTTTCTTTTTCTTGTAAAAATCCACAAACCAGCACACAGTGTTGGGGAGCAGCGATGCTATTTTTGAGGTGTTTAGTTACTGGTCTCAGATAAATGATAGCTCATAAGACCGAGTTGCATTCTGCAGTCTGTTATTCAACCACCAATTCCTCACCTCCAGAAGGTGCAGGACTGTGACCGACTTCTGCTGAAGGATGCATCTGATTCGCTCATCGACAGGGTGGAGATTGCTGGTTTTCTAAACTAGCTTCATTCTGTTGAGCTGTTTCTTTTGAGCAGCTTTCATAGTAACTTCCTACTGTTAATGAAAACATTCTTCTACTTTCTATGTAGCTTGCAGCTTCACTTGCTTTACTTTCAAAGCGGCTTTCTCAATACTGACAGTGCAATAGAAGTCAGTAGCCTACATTTATGTTCTAATGTGGACAGAAACATCCTGTAATGCTTCAGCCTTTCAGAATCTGATGGAACAAATCTTCTATGAGAAAACCTGTTGAGCTGCAGAAGCTGGTGGAACAGATGCTAGCTCAGCTCTGCACACTCTGTATACTCTTACAAAGGCTTGAATGCATTCACAATAACAACCGTATGTTCTGCTGCCTGGCAAAGAACCTTTGCACACACACACACACACACATTTACAGTTAATGTGTGTGTGTGTGTGTGTGCACGAGCAGAAGCCTGCATACCCATACACACAGCAGTGGAATGATGGAGGAGGGGTGGTATTTCAATAATGACACAGTCATATCTCAGTAATTACAGGAGACGCTGACAGTGATCCATTAGCCTGCTGTGGTGGGCTGAGAGCAGCAGCTACATGCCGGCTAATGCTGGGCTTCTGCTGCACAAAAAATGCTCTCATTGCTGTGTTTAGGTGTAAAATCACACATGCTATTGTTATGCATTAAAGGAGAATCTTGCTTTATTCCAACCTGACGTGTTTCCCATTAACGCCGCTGTGCTAACTTTGCACTCTTCATGTTCGTTGTAGAGATTCAGGGAAATGAGGAGCTGCACAAACAGCTTTAAGCAGAAGAATTAGCCTGAGCTCCCTTGCAGATTTCTAAAGAATGCAGATTTTAATGTAAATCTCGTTTCTTTTCGAGGCTGACTCAAAGTACGTACAGAAACGGACCACCTGGAACAGCCATTTTTGTTGATGGCTGGTCTTTCTTGGTCTTTTCTGCAGTTGACAGAGTAGATGAAACGCCATCTACAAGGGTGCTTTGAAAAGTTCCCGACCTCACCCGGAAACAAGGGTGTAGCTCCCATTTTGGGGCATAACTGTATACTATGAAGGCTTATATCACTGTCCACAAAAATGCAAACATTTGAAGCAAATTAATCAGTCAACCTGCGCCATCTGATCTGTTTCTACCTTAATCTGTTTCAGAGTGGTGATGAGGTCATGCATGCTGTTGAGGAGTATCTGGAGGCTCAAGATGTGACTTTCAATGGTGGACCAAGTGTGTTGAAGTTAAAGGAGTCTTTGTTGGAGTATAATGCAAGAACAGTCTTTCTCCTGTCACGTTTTTCTGGTGAGGCAGAGAACTTTTTGAAGTACCCACATGCAGGACCACAGAGTTTATCAAGGATGCAAATTTTCTAGTCGAACAGCTGAGATTGTTTTCATCCACGTGGTCATGGAGACTTCACAAGTGTGGCATCAGTAGGTTCCACTTTTTGCAGCAAATCTTTTCCTTCAAGGTCACAAGCAGATCAGTGAGAGCAGTAGCACTTCTAGTTTCTTGAAGTTAGTTGTCTTTTTGGATGTTCTGTCGTCTCATCTTCTATTTGATTTAGCTTCTCATCTGCAGGCAGCTCTTGTTTCAATAAATCAGCCAAACATCAAGCTGTTGAGTTTCAGAGAAAGTATGACCACAGTGAAAGCTAACTTAACACACATAATCAAACAGCAGTGATCAGGTTAGCTGGCAAATGTTGTACAGTTAGCAAAATTCTAATTTCTACGTTTGCATTCAGTAAACCCAAAAGCAAATGTTTAAAATGTACAAAGCTGCAGGAAGCTCATGCTAACTGTTCTGCTTAATGTCATTCACAAGCTGTTCTGTGCACATTTCCACGAATCTCTACAGCAGAAATGAAGAATGCAGTGTTACCACGATCCATACAAAACCCACAGTGGAAGGCCATTTTGCTAACTGCACTGGGTTTAAATGAACCAGGATTCTCCTTTAGTGCATGAACTGACACTTACATTTCTTTGTTTTCTACATGCACACAGACATACGCATGTTCAAGGACACACATGCAAAGCAGTATAATGCAAGTACAACTAATATTATTATATATTGTCTTCATCTACCATAAACCCCGATGCTATTTTTTAAATGATATCTACTTGTACTGAGATGCAAACATTAACACGGTTAAAATTTTTTTACCCATTTATTTCTATAATTTGATGGTTGCAATTTGTACTACAGTAACACTGATCCATCTCTTCACAGCGATATAGTTATTTTCTATGAGCTTCGTCTCCCTGAACAGTTTAAGTCAGTGAAATGAAAACGTTAATGCCAATGCTTGCAGAACGATAATGTTCTCAAAAGACAAATACACTCATATGCGTTTAAATTTTCAGTCTTTCACAGCTGGTGACTTGTCAAACATCTGGCACTTACTCCTATAGGCCACAATCCTCTGCTTTTTGGAGAGTAATCTACAACTAAACAACCAATACCCTGCTGTTTCATTTAAGCAGTCATTTTTTTTTTACGTGTATGTTTCTCTTCTTTATAAATGTAATTTACATGTATATACATTTCTTTTTATACCTTAAAATTACACAGTAGGCGTGATAATAATCTGTGCATCGGTAGGCGTAAGCATCACGTGTGAATGCAGTCACATGAAAAGCATCACGTCATCACACAAACATGCATTAATGTGCTTAAGTAGAGATGCATGCAGGCACCTCTGAGCTCCTCTTAACACTCCCCCTCACAGCTTGTTCAAAAGCTCCCCTTTCTAAAACACACACAGCATTTATCAACCTGGTCTTTTAACGTATACGCATGATGTACAGCTACACACACACACACACACACACCCGAAATACCCACATTCGGAAAAGATATTTCAACACAACACGAGGTCATGACACCGACGATAAGATCTCATTGCCTGGCACTGAGACACGCTGCCTCTTGGTTCACACTGTGGGACCAACACCAAGCTTTTGTGCTCACACACACACGCGCACACACACACACACACACACACACACACACACACACACACACACACACACACACACACACACACACACACACACACACACACACACTCTTACTTGTGGAGTCTGGCTCTGCAGTGGTCTTGCCACTTACACCTCCCAAAGGACTTAATGATGAGACTCTGGATGGGGGAGTGAAATGGACGACGCCAGCCAAAAACGCCTTGTTTTGAGGACTCGGATTGTGATAATTACTGTCGTTACCAAGGAGGCGATTTGAAAAATGAGGCTGTAACAGTCGTCCAGCTGTAAATAAAGGAGGGGAGGCTCATTTGTGGGCTTGGCTAATAGCATTTTAGGTTGTTGGAAATAAAACGTTTGATCACTAATATTCTTGCGAAACCACAAGTTGCCAAATTTACAAAGTTTTGCCCAAAACAAAACATTTACTGGACAGATAGTTTGTTCACGGAAATCACATATCCAGATGATAAATGCACAGATTTAAAACAGGCTCAACAGCAGATTAAACTGATATTTTATCAACAAAACACAACAGAAATGCCTAACGTACATTATGTGGGGTTTTTTTTAGAAAAGAGGAAGGAATAATCTTTTTATTTTTACAGAAAGCTTACAAGCTACAATATACAAAATATTTATGATTTTAAAAAAAAGTTTTATTTATTTATTTATTTATTTTTTTACAAAGGTCAAGGTTTGAAGGTCATTTATTTAAAATTTAAAAGTAGGGGACCCAGCAGTAAACCCTGTGGAACTCCACACAAAAAACATTTTAATGACAAGCTGTCTTTTCATAACACTAATTGTTTTCTTACCTAAACCATAACATTTCAATACCATTTAGGTTTTTGAAACAATTATACAGATATTTTAAGAAACACATGCAAACAGTGCTTTAGGTTACTCAGAGATTTTTTAAAACGCCTTCTAAAATGAAGATTTTTTGAAAAACTCCAGTTTACGTGTATCTGTGTGGTCACCATTTGGGAAACACAGTGTCAAACCTCAGTGCGGGCATGTTCATTGTTGTTTTATGTAATGAATATGTGCCTGAAATGGCAACAACAACAGCAGATATATATACCAGTGCCTTTAAGTCTGGTTTGCAAGATTACAAATTAATGTTGGCCTTGTTGCAGTACTGTGTACTATGTTACATAGTGTTGGTCCACAGCATCTGCAGAAATAATAAAAACGACAGTCTTCTATTGTATTTGATATTTCATTTATGTAAAAAGAGCGAAGTCAAATACCATATCTTTCTTCAAAACCACAGATTCTGTCTTTACAACATGACATTGACAGTACAAAATAATGATAACACTCGAGTTCAACATTGGTTTTAGTTGTTATGTTGGGAAGCTGGTTCACTGTAACTAAACTTATAAACGTAATAACTGGAGAATACTAATATTTATGAACTCAGGCAGAAAAACTATAAAATATAAGAAGTTTCTCAGCTGCAGAGTTGAAGCAAACAAGACTTTTTCATTTAAAGAGTTATAGCTAACGAGGTCAAACACTCACTAAAATGTTATATTCAAGTACTAAACACCACAGAGATAAAAAAAAAAAAAAACGAGAGGAGATAAAGAAGATTGTCAGCCGGTTTACTGAGCAGCAGTTTGCCTCTGAAACGCAGCAGGCTGGCAGTGGCATGTGGTAATTATTAGAATGATTTGTACACCAGCATTCGACCTGTCAGCTTGGCCCAAAATCTATTTCATACGGAGCTCCGAAGGCTCAAACTCCGAAACTTCGACTCTCTTCTTAGTGCTGCGAAACTCAGAACAAGTTCAGAACTCGATATTTCCCAACGCAGAACAAATCAGACATTTTCCAGGCTCTTGTAAAAATATGATTTTCATCAGCTTGTCCCTTATCTTAAGAGCCGTGACATTAGATGCTGAGTCACATCTGAGTCAGAGACAGCTGAAAGTCAGACCTTTTCTGCCTGTCATCGGGATTTGAGCTCTATTACTCAGTCGGCCCACCGAGTCACAAACACAAGGTTTCCATCCAGCAGCAGAAACAGTAGTGAGTCAGAAGTGATCGGATCAAGTCGAACACATTAAGCAACAGTTTGTCAGTCCCTCCAGTGTTTCACCACAACGCTACAGGAAAAGATGACCTCATAAATAAGAAAAATAGAAAAGAATAAAATAGAATAGCTTTATTGTCATCATACATGGGGGCATGACGAAAATATAAGTAGCTGCCACTGGACGGTGCATTAAAACAAACTAAATTACCAACAATAAATAAGAAAATCGAATGTACATATAAGCAAAACTTTATATTAAAAAATATGAAGATTTAAATTACAACTTCGTATTTTATCATTTTTTTGTGCTTTCTCAACCCTTCGATGCATAAGTGGGTCAAAAATGACTTGGTGAGGTTGTTTTCTTGCAATATGTTTGTAATGAAAAGTTGTTAGCATTTCATTTTCCAGCTATTCCTCATAAAACATGTTACTGAAATCATTCCATTTAAATTTTTAAGTTACCTTTGATACTTTTAAAGAAATTTTGATGTTTGTATTACTATTACAAACTTAGAAGGACGGAGAGCAGCAACACATGGAGGAAAAGAGTGGAAAGATGTCCACAGAATGGATGTTGGCATTCTTCTGTTGCTGTTCCGTGTAATATTCTTCTTTTTTAACTATCAAAATGTTCATCTGTCAATCTGTTATAAAGTGAAAAACACATTTCAAACATAAAACCATTATTTTGTGGACAAAAATATAATACAAACAATAATACAAAATTATTAGTCTTGACTAAAATGACAAAAATGCCATAAAAACACACGGATTCTCTTTTTTGACCCACTTATGGAAGAGTGTAGGGTCCAATCACTCGTCCATCTGTGGGTTAATGTTTAAATGATACCAACTGTCTTTATAGTGCTTCTTTTTGCAGTGGGATCATTTAAATTTCTTGCAGACTTCATTTGCTGACAAAAGCTTGATGCTTTATTCTGACTGGTGATGGTTAAACGTGTGCAGAACGCATTTTGAGTCACATTAAACAAGAGGCACAAACACACTGAATCTCTACTTAACTGCATATAAGTGTCCTTACAGTGTTTGGCTCTAAATCCATTCAGAAACTGAGTTAGAATCTCTGACTGTTGCTTGATAGTTCTGCTTTTTATATTCTTCTTGTATGAAAAATATCTTATTTTACAATCCAGCTTCTTCAGATATTTGACGAAACTTGTCCCAGATGCAGATTTGAGCCTCTTTCAGCATCCAAAGCAGGTTTTTTTTAACTGAAGCTGAGACCACTTCATACATTTGTGCCACAGAATGATGTTTGCCTCCCTTATTTTTAGGGGCAGCTGTTCTAAATTTCCTCCTTTCATTCTCTCCCTCTTGGCACAAGTCATCATCGATTTAGCCCATAAGCCCTGGCTTGGCATTGAGCAGTTTCGTGGGAAGGCTTAAGAGCAAGTGCCAAAATCTGACACTTCCAGCCTCGCTGATACTTTGTCAAGTGATATGAAGAGCTGCCTGTCAACAAAGAAACAGTGTCCAACGTCTCTGTCTTCGTGTGAGAGACGGAGGATGGGGCATTTCATAGCGCTGTGTTACATCAGTAGGCAAAAAAATGGACACCTTACACAGTTCAGTGCAGTGGATATGGAGATTTTCTGTACAAATACTGAAAATATGCAACAAAACAATGAACATTAATGGATATTCGGGAAAAATAACAAAGGATAGCAGTGTTGTAGTGTGAATATTTCTCTTTTACACGAATAACAATGAAAATAGTCTTGGCAATGCATTGATGCTTCTCATTTCTGAGTAACTATTGAGTTCTTTCAGCTACTTTACAAGAAGAAAACTCACAGAGAGTTCACTTTAGTTACCTTTACTTGACTGTGTTTCAGTTAAAGTCCCCAAAATCTGTATTTAAGTTGCAAACTTCTACAGAATCAGTTTTATGATGTTCTGTTTATCTTGCAAATATGGTGATATACAAGCCACTAGTTCACTAATAGATCGACTCCTCATGAAGAAACCAAAACATCAGACATGAACTCTGAAATATCGGGTCAACAGAGTTCAACCACTGTCTGTTCATGGAGGTCTTTTTTTTTTTAACAACAAGCTCAACATGTCACATCTGTGCAAAACACACAGGCAGCATCCCCTGCAGCCCTTCGTGCCCCTGGTATCCCTCTCAAAACCAGTTTTCTGCTCCAATATAATCACTTTTGCTCATTTCACATAACAGATTGTTTGTCCTGCTTCTCTCAGAGGCTTGAATCAGCAGTTTTAGATGTTATCAGCCCATTAAATGGATGTTATGATCACAGAAGATCTTGGTTTGGTTTGACCGTTTTGTACGTTTCCAGGGTGACGACTCCCCTCCCAGATGTTGTGTATTGACACGACTCCAAGACATGGAGTCTTTATCAGATGCTTTCTGTTCATCTATGATCAGAACAGACCATAACCAGACTTCTGGCCTCCTACAATATGAAAGGAGCTTCCTGTTGGCCTGAACGTATGGGAGTGATGGGTGGTGATAATGTCTGAATCAGTAGCTGGAGGAGGTGTCATGTGTTTCTGTACATCAACCACAATTTAACAATATCTGCTTATATCTGCTTATATACATTGCTAATGTTGTAATGTGAGCAGCATCAGCTAAATCTGACTAAACCAATCCTAAAGAAGCAGATTTCACTGTTAAACTAAACTAAATAATTCAGAAAAACGTAGTTTCTCCCCAAAAAATAAAAAGAAGAATAAATAGTAATGATAATAATCGGCAAAAGTGAGCTTAATTTAGAGATTTCCACCAACTCATCTTAGCTCCTGCAGAGAAGTGACATCAAGATTCACTTTCCCTGCTAAAAAGGAAGCACATTTCTGCACCGTTTCATCTAAATATTCAAACTGAAACGGTTTTCAAAAATTCCAGGACGATATTTAAATACGCATTTCACGTGAGAGTGACTGCAAATAACGCCTCCGATTTCATTTCAGCACAATATTTGTCTGCTTTCTTCTCCTTGCAGTTTGTTCAGCTTTCATCAGAAAAATTAGCAATTAAATTAAACCGGGACTGGAGCGGATCAGAGTGAATGAACGCAGCAAATGGAAGCAAGTGGGAGAGTGAGAGTGTCAGGGCCTAAAGGTCAAACAGAGTGTGATCAGTGACCCGGAGCTGGTAGCGGGAGGCAGCTTCACAGTCAGGGAGGGATCCAATGTGTGTGTGTGTGTGTAGACTTGTGTTACTTGTGTTGTGCGGATATAAATTTGATTCTGTATCTTTCGCAGACACAAACTGCTTTACAACAATATCAAAACAAAAGGAATGCTAATAACAATAGAATTATATATGTACACTACAGGCCAAAGGTTTGGAAGAAAGGTCCCCTTTGTACAAAAAATGATCATAGTTTGCAACAAAATAAACATGATTCTTACATAAAGAGTCACTCATAAGAATACATTTTTACTATAATTATCAGGTATTTGTGTCTGTACTCTTGTTTCTTTATTCAGCTGTTTCTTTCTAGACATTTCTGTGGTAGTTATAGAGATATGGACACAGTTGAGATTTTAATGGGATTTTTGTCTGCAGACTCTCAAAAACCAAAGAGGTGACGTCCATCCATCCATGATCTATACACCGCTCGATCCTCATTAGGGTCATGGGTGGCTGGAGTCTATCCCAGCTGACTTAGGGTGAATGCAGAGGACACCATGGACTTATCACCTGTTTATCACAAGGCCATGCAATCTTGCATTCATACCTGTGGACCATTTAGAATCACCAGTTAACCTCAGTATGATTTTGGACTGTGGGAAGAAGCTGGAGAACCCAGAGAAAACCCACACATGCACAGGGAGAACATGCATGCAGAAAGACCCTGGGAAGGCTGGGATGCAAAGCGGGGATCTTCGAGTTGCAAGGTGAAAGTGCTAACCACAAAGCTAACTGGGATTTGTTTTTTTTTGTTTTTTTTTTTTTAACTTTTGCACTGAAATTGTGACTCTTGCAAATCTTCTCAACTCCAAACTAAGCCCTTCTTTTCTTTTGTTAACATTTATTCAGCATTTGCCTGATAACATCAATGTATACCTGAAGCTAAACTGAGGAAAATGGTGCATATCAATGAAAGTAAAGTCTGATCATGCAGTAAATACATCCTGCAGCCTGTTATATGAACTGTATCAAACTGTTTGAGTTTACAGATTTAAACTGTCATGGTTTGTCAGTCTTTCACGGTAAAAATTCAGATTTTTTTTTTTTTTTTTTTTTTTTTTACAGTTTACAGAGAGGAAATAACAGCATGAAAAATCATCTCCAGTTCCATCTTGGGTGCAATGGATGGAAATTTGTGTTAGATATAAGGATGAAGGTTTAGGTAACTGCTAATTTTGCAGGATATAAATGCAAGTCAATGTAGTGTTGTCTATTACCACATTAAAGAGACTCTAATACAAGAGATGCAGTGAGATGTTTGTGTCTATAGTGAGTTTGCAAACATAAACTCAGGGAAGTGTGTGTTTTAGCTACGAGAACAGAGAAACTGTGAGATAAAGCTGTGTTTGTGCGTTCATGAGGCTTTATCGCCGTTCTTTTCAAACATGCTGTGACCGGCCCGAGACGCCGACACGGCAATTACAGCGTAGCGGCTATCAGGGGTCAGAGAGCAGCGAGGTCACTTTGGTTGACTTCTGAGGACCTGAGCTGTTAATTAGTGAGAGAGAAACGTCGTGGCCACCGGCTGTTATTTTATTACTCGTTCCAGCAGAATGTTCTCTTGTGCTATGCAGAGGTTACTTAGCTTCCTTTAAACTTTGACATTTATACACCAGAAGACTGTTACAACACACCGAACACTCAGGACAAGACGCCTCTACTCGTATTTACGGCTTAATTAGAGCTGTCTAAAGTAAAGTCATGCAGTTATCCCTCTCTGATTGCTGATTAAACCCTTTAAAACTCATCTTTGTATGTCCAAGTTACACGTTCGGAAGTTTTTTCCATGAAAATAATCCCTTAGTGTCTTAAAATGGTTTAAATGTAATTCTGCATCAATTCCTTCTCCAGAAATGTGCAGATTTATGAAGCTAAAAACTTGATTTTCACTGAGGCGAGGCTTAGATTCTCTTTGGTCACATGCAATATCAAGGAGTGACAATCCAACTTGTTGTACACAGTGACAAAGTTGGATTCAATTGAGTTTTTCTATCTCAGGAATACTGGGAAAAAAAATAAAAGTATTAAAAAGTAGATTAATTCAGCAGCAGTACATTTTATATATATATATATATATATATATATATATATATATATATATATATATATATATATATATATATATATATATATATATATATATATATATATATATATATATATATATAGATAGATATATATAGATAGATAGATAGATATCAGGAAATCCCTTATAAAATGCAAAGAAATGTTGAAGTTGTCTTTATCAATGAGTGGGCAGGTTTCAGAGAAATTATTTCTGAAGAGGATTAGGGGTTTAATGAAGAAATCGCTTCTACTTTAATGGAGTTTACTGGATTGAATTTATTCCCAGAAAACAGGATTTTTCTGAGATCATAATGAAATCACGGGTTTATCTGTTTCAGTATTGTTAGAAGAATTATACTCACGTTCATTGTGGTTATCATTGAATGACTGTAAAGGTATCTCTATGCATATGTAAGCACTTCTTGTTGAGAACTACATGTACATTTTAACTGTAATCTGTATGTACTCACAGTAAGAAACATGAGAACAGGGTTGACGTGTTCCATATGATAAGATAATGCAAGTGACACTTTCTCTGTTAATACATCTTATGCTGATGCATGATGCCGCCCCTATGTTACATGACTGGTTGAAACTAATAAAAAGACGCAGAGGAGATACAGACTCTTCGGAGAAGGAAGGCTGTAAGCAGCGGTGCATACGTCTAGTAAAAGTAATAGATCTGAGCTCTTGAGTACTGTCTTTCCTTCCTGTGCTGTGTGTGTGTATTTTTCAGGTTTAAACCCAACAAGTACACAATACACTATTGGTCAAGAATTTTAGAACACCCCAACTTTTCAAGTTATTTTTTTTATCAGAAATGATGCATGTTAATGTCTCATTGTACTCTGAAATGAAAGCATAGAACAAATAAACAAATGAAGTAAAAAAAAAATCAAGTTAGAAATCAGAATGTATTCTAAACTTCTGACTCTTCAAAGTAGCACCTTTGGCAGATATAACAGCTGAACACACTCATGGCATCCTTTCTACAATGGAAATCAAATATCCTTCAGAAAGTTCTTCCCATCTCTGTTGCAGAAGTTCCCATAAATGTGTGGGACTGGTATTTTGCTTTGCTTTCACTCTTCTGTCCAGTTCATCCCAAACCAGCTCCATGGGTTTAAGTCTGCAGACTGTGCTGCCACTCCATGTTTTCAAGCTTCCCATCTTGTTCTCTTTTCCTAAGCTAGTTCTGGCATAGCTTGGACTTATGATTTGGGTCATTATCTAACCAAAGGTCATAAATTTTGATTTATCAGTCCATAAAGCTTTCTTCCAGCCTTCAGTAGTCCTCTGGCAAACTATTCATGGGACTTGAACTACTTGAATTTCAATTAAAAAAACTGTAAAAATTGGGGTGTTCTAAACTCTTGTTCAGCAGTGTAGTTCATGGTAGTCAATAGTTCATGGTTATCCCTAGGTATTAATGGATGAAAAAAAGGCATTATTTTGTTTTAATTTGAGAAATGAAGTAAACAGAAGATTAAAAATGTGACACGCTGTAATGAAAATGGAGATTTAACAGATTTATGCTAGATTGTGAAGATAAAACCTCTTACTTGTAAAGAATATTTTTGAAAAGATCTTTCCAATGTTGTATGTTTTTTAGTCATTACTGATCATTTACATGTAACCTGCAAACTTTTACAGAATCTATTTTATGATGCTGTTATGTATATCTTGAAAATATGGTGATTTATGAGCCATCAGTTGACTAACTGACTGACTCTTTATGAAGAAACCAGAACGTCAGACAAGAACACTGAAATACCGGGTCAACAGAGTCCTACAACATGTTTTAATTTCAACCACTGTCGGTTCATGGAGGTCTTTTTAAACAACAGGCTCGACATCACACATCTGTGCAAAACACACAGGCAGCATGTTAATATGCAGCTTTCCGTGTGTGACTCCTTCTATCTACCGGCTGGCATTTGAATGCTCATTTGTTTTCTGCCGTTAAACTGAGGCGACGACACAAAACACCCATCAAAGATTGTATGTGAGCTAAGCCGCTTGGATTCCAGCCATCGTACTAAGATAATCTGCTGATATTTGTTCTCATTTGTGGTGGGACAGGAGTGAAAAAAGAGCAGCAAAGATGAAGGGGTTGATATTTCTCTTGCATCTTTTGTCGCAGCATTCCTATTTTGCAGGGCTTGCTTGGAACTTTGAACAACAAAAGTGAAATACACCACCGTTGAAAAGTCATGAGTCACCCAGACATCTTCATCATCAACATCATCATCATCTTCATCTTCCATGAAAACTCCCACTTTTATCCATGTGTTAACATAACTGCACAAGGGTTTTCTAATCATCAATGAGCCTTTCAACACCATTAGCTAACACAATGTAGCATTAGAACACAGGAGTGATGGTTGCTGGAAATGTTCCTCTGTACCTCTATGGAGATATTCCATTAACCCTTTGCATGATGCACAACATGGGTCAAAAGTGACCCAAATCCAATGGAAAATGGGTATCTCTTGACCCACACCACGCATGAAAGGGTTAAAAATCAGCTGTTTCCAGGTAGAATACTCATTTACCACATTAACAATGTCTAGACTGTATTTCTAATTTATTTAATGTTGTCTTTGTTGAAAAAGACTGCTTTTCTTTCAAAAATAAGGACATTTCTGAGTGACCCCAAACTTTTGAACGGCAGCGTATATGCACTTCATGTATCTTCTGTACCGAGTAGAAAATGGTACGATTTCTTGTGTAACATACTAGCTTTTCACTTGAACAAACACCACCATTACCAAGCCGGAGGGTTTGATTCGTACGCATTTATCTGCAGCGCACTTTAACCGAAGTCATCCACCAAACTGGCAGATATGAGCAGTATTTACCACATGTGTGGTTATAGCTCAAAATGCTACATGGCAATAATCCTCACGGTCCACACGCTGCACCAAAAAGCCATCCAACATCATTTAAAAAAAAATTAGAGTAAAAAATACCACACGGCAACACTCCCATTACCAATAACCTCAGCAAACACACTCCTTCTTCACATGGCCAACCCCACTATCACTGTATTTACATTACCCAGAATAAATGACCCTAATCGAGTGCGGCCTGCAGTTCCTAAATCACCCAAAACAGCCACTGCAGCCTGACAACATGTTCAATTTTCCAGCCGCCTCACCTCATTTTTATTCTACGTGCAATGTCCAGTGTCATGGAGCAGCGGTTTCGAGCCCGAGCACGAGGAATGGAAAGGAAAAAGAGGAGGGGGGAAGAGAGAGAGAGGAGAGGAGAGGCCTGCGATGGTTTAAAGCACCATGCATCTTTTCTATCTGACGGACTCCGCTGGTTACCGAGTCGATGGTTCACTGGGCCATGAAGGAGCCGATTTGTTCTCCTCCCCAAGACGAGCTCTGGATCCAGCTAGCCAGCACACTGCAGGAAAAAAATATCCATCTTAACAAGTCATTTAATCTGGAGTCCTTTATATTTGTCTTGAAAAATAAAAACTTGCAAATGCAGATTTCTTCAGCACATTTACTTCAAACAAACAAATGACTCCGCTGGAAACTTTCCATTTGATTAAAGCGAGAAACAGGCTGCTGAATTAGAAACACACTGACAGAGAAGATTTGGTTTTTCAGTCAACTGTTGTTCATTTATGCTGTTTTGAAAGATGATGAAATTTAGTAAACTCACTAATTAAAGCAGGATATGAACTCCCTGCATTTAAAGACTTCCTGTTTTGCAGTCTAGAGATGTCCTGCATGTGGATATAAGAAGTGGCGGTGAAGTTGGTGGAAGGAGAGCGCTGTAAATCATAAGACACCTCATTCTGAACAGAATCTGATAAAAACGGGGGATTCTTAGAAAGTACAAACAACACTGAGAAACTATATCGACTATCAAATCCAGACTTCCTCATGAAAGACTTGGCCTGAAAATAATTAAAAACGGCAGAAGAAATGTGATAAGAGCATAAAATCACAACTTAACTTCAAGAAAGGATCATTTCACTGGAAAAACTGAGGAGATGATATTTACTAAAAATAGTTAAAATAAAAACCCTACTTTCTCTACAATACTTTTACCATGAAAAAAAATCACAAAGTAACAACACAGCTAAGAGTGAGCTATGCTTAGTTTTCTATTGTCAAACTGTGACAGAAAGTCCTCTTTTCATATAAAAAAATGCAAAAAAAAGACAAATATCACCCTCTCGCTCACACCAGAACTGTCACAAGAGTCTCTAAATACCAAGGAGGCACATACAGTACACAGCCTGCATACATACAAGTATACTGTATATACACCACCATTCAAATGTTTGGGGTCACTCTGACGATTGAATGCTTTCCATGAAAACTCACACTTTTATTCATGTGCTAACATAACTGCACAAGAATTTTCTAATCATCAATTAGCCTTTCAACACCATTAGCTAACACAATGTAGCATTAGAACACAGGAGTGATGGTTGCTGGAAATGTTCCTCTGTACCTCTATGGAGATATTCCATTAAAAATCAGTTGTTTCCAGCTAGAATAGTCATTTACTACATTAACAATGTCTACACTGTATTTCTCACTCATTTAACATCATCTTCATTAAAGAAAACTGTTAATGTACAACAGAAAGTTGGAAAAATATGTGCTTTGAGCCTACTGGAAATACATATCATTATTTTATTCACTAAAGTTTTCATATACAGTAGCTCACTTGTTTGGCCTCAACTCCAACCCCATAACAAAGGGCCCCCAGGGGCCACCTTGCCCAGCTGCCCCCTAGAGTCTTGGACTGCCACTGCTGACCTTTTGACCATAGCCTTTGATCATTGCATAAAAAGGCAAATCCATTATTCTGGCTTTATTTTTCATACAGAGTGGGAGGTGATGTCAGCACGATGTTGGAGACGATGCAGAAATGGTCTTTAGTGCACATAAAAACAACTAGTATTAGGGGATTTCTGATTTCTTTTATATATGCAGAAAGCTCACATTTTGAAATGGTGGGGACATGACCAGATTGTGAAAATGATGAAGGAATTAGTAAAAATATCACTTTGCAGAAGTTTGATCTGCCTTCATAATACAATTACGACAGTTTGTTGTACAAATATGCATATTTACAAAGTTCCAGTTACATTCTTTGTTGTGATATGGTCTTAACGTATCACTGCACGGATATGTTAGTATCTACGCAGTGGAAACACAGCACAGACGAGCAACCGGCATTGTCGGAAAGGTGAAGTTGTGTGGCTTTATTTGAGGTATGCTACACCACACTGCTATTAACAGTTTTAGAGCAATTCGGGAAGAAGGAAAATGAATTTAAATGCAGCGGCCATCCTTCAGGCTCTAAGGGTTAACACATCAAAATGACTTTCAAAATAAACTTTTTTTCAAGCATCAAGTATAATTTCCTTGGTATTGCATTTATTTATATTAATTGAAATGATACAAGAATTGACAAGCTGCAATAATGATGCAGCAGTGCTTTAAGCTACATGCTAACATGCTCCCAGTATTGATTTATGACCAAATACAGCATCTGCATTCTATAAACCTGCATGTTGTGATTAAAAACTGCTAGGTCAACAAGTTTTATTATCGTTAGCTTGTTCCCCATCTTTATTTAACATGCTAGCGTGCTAGCATTTTATAATTAGCACATAATTTGCACAGTTGCCTTCATGATTTCATAATGTTGCTATGAAAAGGTTGAAGAATGTCACCGCATTTCTTTGTAATTCATTCAGTGACTGTTGAGTCAATTAAAGTAGGAAAGCAGCAGGATTCATCCTCTTGGGTACCATGAATGTCTGTACCAAATTCTATGGCAATGGATCCAATGGTTGTTGAGATATTGCAGTCTAGATCAAGGTCATAGCTATATGGTATAATCACTAAAAGGTAGTATAAGTCACTTCAAAACTACTCGCATGGTTACCAAGAACCAGTACAAACAGTGTAACTACATTTGACTCTCCCTATCATCTAATGCTGTCTATTTTCATCAGGATGTCTCCACTTTCAAGACCCGGTTTCAGCACTACAAACATCCATCCACTCACAGAAGTCTGCTGAGGGGCAAACAGGAACACAGCTGATTAACTGTGCTGTTGTCTCTGTGTTCTGAGGCCTAAACAGGCCGAGAGTGAGTCATTCAGAAAGTAGTTGGTCTGTCAGTGGAGACACTGTCACTCCATCACATTGATTACTTGGTCAGACCAGACGATTGTTTACAGGTCAATCAATAGCGAGTGCAAATTGTAATCACAACTAACACACACAAATGAATGGGAGCGGCCATTCATTCTGCTCATTCAGGAGTTTAGGAAGTGCGGCCTCATGCAAACACGCATAAATCTATACATCAATGCATCACATCCGAAGCAGGTCAGCTTGTGTGTGGGCGGGAACATACGTGCTCCCTGATCAAAAGGTGTCATATTAAACAGAGCGTTGCCATGTCAGCTCAGCAGCTCCGTCTAAACATGGAGCGCTCATATCCATCCACAGCTCGACTCACATCTCACTCTGTCTCTCATTTAAAACTCACAATTACAATTCACAATCCAATAATTATTGAACAGCTTCTCCTTATTTATGTACCGATCTGAGCAGGGCTGGATTTACTTCTTTTAAACCGAATGAAGTGCAAACAGCTCTCAAGCGAGATTCTATTATTCCCTTTGGAGAAATTAAAGCTTTATTTCGAAGATGAGTTTTACGACTCTCGCACTAGTTGGTATTTGGTGGAAAGCAGCAGCCGCTCATGGTTGTCTGACTTTCCATTTATATTTTTCTATTTAACAGTCGTCCTTGCACACCGGTTCCCTGGCTCCATCGATTACAGGAGGAATCAGTGGGATGAGATGTATGAAAAACAAGACCTTCAAGCACATCTGTGAGCTTTTTCATTGATTCCGTAAAGACCTTTATTAAAGTTTACTGGGAACATTTTTGAATTGTTCAGTGCTGCAACATCCTCATACAGCATCAACACTGCAGGTAAGTGTAGTTAAGCTCAGATATATGGACATTGAAATGCACAAAAATATTTGTGCATATCAAATTGGACAGAAATGGTAAATGCGACTCCCAGTTTCTGTCTCGCAAACAGAGGAAGGAAGCTCGAGATTATAGTCTGAGAAAACCGAAAACAAAAAAGTAGCCTAACGTAACTCACTTTTTTAATTTGGCTTTTTAATTTTCAGCTGGGGCCGAGGGTTTGTTCAAAAATTAACACCTCACAACAAACCGTGATTTCCCAGAATCAAAGTTGTAATAATTAAAATTGGTGCCCCATGCGTTAATTGGTGGGACAATCATTTGTTGAGTCACAATAAATATATTGTTTATCCAGGTTTGTAGCAGATTTATCCCTCAAAAAAACCCTCAGTAATCACTGAAGCAATGCGTCCACTTTTTCTAATTTGTCATTTCTGGACAAGCTTTTTCACCGTCACAAGGAGATTCTGTCAGCTACAAGATAATGCTAGCTCTAAAAACAAAGAAACTGAGGATATGTTTCCTACAGATTTCATAGATTTTTATTCATAATCAATGACTAGTAATTGGCATAAATATAAATTTACAGTTCAAATGAAACCCCTATGTCAAAAACACAAAACTTTTGCTTTTGATAATTAATGTTTTACATATGTAGCTTTTCAAAATTTAGCCTGCAGTGTTGATTGGCTGTTACTTATGACAGGTAACCAGTCAGATGCTGTGGGCCGAGCTAGAGATAACAGCAGTAGCTGCATCGGAGCAAAAATAGTCATTTCTGAACGTATTTATCTCATCATTTATTGAAATCCGTTAAAAATAATACCACTACCAACAAGAAAAGCACTCAGAGAGTGCAGTACTCCGCCAAGGCTGCTCAGTCGTTGTATCATTTCCGGCAGATATGTCCTGATAAGTGTGCAGTGGTGCTTTTGGAGTAGGATCACAATCATGTGAACATCAGCAGGCAGCTGATGTAACGTTCGCTTCTAGTCATCCCTGAAAATTTCATCCAAATACGTTGTTCCGTTTTTGAGTAAAGACAAACAGACGGACAAACGTACACCAATCATCACAACTCCGCTGTGTTCTTTGGCGGAGTACTAATTAGAAAAATGCAGAATATCAGATCTGATAACTGGTTGTTCCTTAGTTTTATGTTCTGCCATGCTGACTACCTTTCATAGAAATACATGGGTTTGTTTCTGACTACCTCGTTTACTGGCTTAAAGGAGAAAACAACAGTGTTCTCCCATTGTGTTGCCAAACCTTACAGAGGAGCGATAAGATATAGAACGTGCAATAATTGCTGGTAATTACAATAAAAGAGTATTAAAACATCTCAGGACAGTATAAAAATAGTGGTTAGATTTATGTTTTTATATTTGTATGTTTCATTTTTACCAAAGAAAAGGATTTAGCAGGAATGAGTTCTCTGATGTCATGACTCTAAACTCTAATATGCAGCACAGTCACCTTGGATGTTTTACTCACGGAACAGAATTCATTCATTTTCTTCTTGTATTTTCTGGTTTTGGAAAGACTATTAAAAAAACAAGACAGACACCACCCTCAGAAATCTTTACATACTGAATACTGCTTGCATTACAGCCACATACATAACATCATGTTGTTGACATGTGGAATTAGACCGATGCGGTGAAGCTGAAGACGTTGTGGTAAAAGTTACACGTCTTTGAAATACATTTGCTGATTTCAACACAAAAATAAATCAACAACAACAAAGCGTTGCTCGTTCTGGGTGCAAAATGAAACCAATAAAAAGAACCTGCACAAAAACAGTCTCCCAGCCTCGCTGCAGAGCGTCACCTTCGGCCACTGGATGTCTTTGGAGTACTTTTGTAAGTGAATTTCATAAGTGTGGCTCAACTGAAAACAGAAGCCTGCAGATCAATATTTGAATAGAAGCTCTTTGGTTTACTCCCATGTGAGTGTGTTCACGTACATGTGTGTGTGTGTGTCTGTGTGTGTCGGGCTGCCTCGGGCGCTGCTAGTGGGACAGATGCCAGACAGTTTACTGTCTGGAATTTGATGGAGTCTGGTAATGTTTTATATGCACTCCTCTCCATGATACATTATGAATGAAGCCCACCTTCCATCAAAGAGACAAAATAACGGGGAGTGGGCTATCAGTTGCATGGACACAGAATCGCACATGGATGTGCATGCATGAAAGTATGATTCATTTAATCATTCCAATTTTCTTCTTTCTCCTCCAAACAGACACATTTGTGCTGCTAAATGAAACACCCAACCCAGATCTTCTTCTCACCGGAGGCCTAAAATTACCTGTCAGACTCAAAAGTGAGAATTAGCCAAAATGTCCTCCTTCCGAAGGCCTGAAACTCAAATTTGGTCCTCACAAAGACAGACATTCTGGTGCACACACTCACGCGGCAGTAAAATTTTTAACTCATCTCTCAGTTTGACAGTTTTGGCTCACGTCTGCACCACAGAGAGTCACATGAACACACACACACACACACACCCACACACACACACACACACACACACACACACACACACACACACACACACACACACACACACACACACACACACACACACACACACACAGTGATCAACACATGCACACACAGCAGTAAAAATTTTATCTCATCTCTTATTGAGGCAGTTTATGGTTCAGAAACACACACTGATACACTCACACACACACATACAGTAACCCGGACAGCGACGGACTTCACTGGATGATCCAGCGGCAGCTCGGCCTCTCTCCTCTCTCCCAACCCCGAGGTCTCCTATTTCCTCACTTTCCCACAGACGTCTCCTTCAATGATACACTATTGATTTATTGTCCAGCGCATGACAGAGAGGCCGAGCGAGAAGATGCTGAAAGAGGGACAGAAAGATATTGAGCCAGAAAAGAGAGACGGAAAGTGAAAGATGTTATTAATGTTGCTGAACTGTTTGTTGTTGCCGTCGTCACACCGCAGAACTCGGCTGTATTTGTTGACGAACCGTGTTTGGTGTCTACCATCGATAAAATAGCTGCATTTCCTTTTTTCTTTTAGGAGAGTAAATAAAATATACTTTTGGAAAGTTAAATGAGTCGCTTCCACCCCAGAGCTTTCAAAGGTCACCTGTTAATGACTATAAAGCAAATGAATAATTGAGTGTGGGAGACGAGACGCCAGCCAGTGCATTACTGTCTCCTAGGCAACATATTGGCTCTTCTGAAAATTAAATTAGGCAGACATCTTTTTAGTTTGCCATTTTTGCATCTTTGGATGAAAATCTAATGAAGGTCATTTACATTTACACACTAGTATGTGAATTAGATCACCAGTAATGGAAGACAAGAACAGCATTGCAATTTATCTGTCCAAACTCTCCATTTTTGGTCATTATTATCTCATTAATCACATTTTTTGACTCCAGTTTGGAATGAACCTGTGCACATGGTCACCACTGTCTCTCAAAGTCACATTCCCATTAAATAACCTGCACTTTTAATTATGTTTGGACAGAAACATATTTTCTGCCGTGTTACATTTGTGATGTCCCAAATTTGTTTCAAATCAACATATCTTTGCTGCTTTTACTGTCGCTCCTTTTTAGCTGGTAAATACTGAGTCTGAACTCATCACCCTGGTAACTCAGTTTCAAACGTGTAGAGAACGTGTCACATTTTTGCTGAAATTGTTGTCGTTTCCTCAACATAACCAAGCAGTTTTGGCACCTAAACCTAACCAAGCTTACAACAAGTAGTTACTCCGCCAATCACAGTCGTCGTGGACGCAGCTTAGCAAAGGATGTGGCTTCGGTGTTCCTTTTTAAAAAGTGACAAGTAGAACTGTTGTGGTGGAACATTTACATGCAGTTAGTTTAGTCCAGTGATTAAAGTGGATAATTCATCCTAAAAGAGGCTACTTCACTGCACAGTCCAAATTATTGGCAAAAATTTTAAATTTTCAGTATGATAAGTTGATGCTGGGAGGTTTTTGTTGTTGTTTTCCACTATGACAAAAACAGAATTGCACAGATGCTACATGTAGCCTAACAGTAAGTGAAAACAAAAGGTTAACAATGAGCAAAAAAATTAAACTTGGCTCCTTTATACTGGAAACCTTCCCTACGATGTCACAGTTTTACTTTTTGGGGATAAAATTTGTTTCTTTCAAAATGTAAATGTAAATGATAAGAATGCCCAATACCCGATAGTAATTTCCAGATCATACACATTTGATGTTTCTGTACATGAACTAGAAACTCTTACTGTCTGATACTGTTGCGGCCAGAGGAAGTGGCCACTCCAGTGTTGGTAAGCAAAGTTTAGCTTTTAAAGGAGCACCGTGACAGAGACTTTATGAGGACTACTGACTTCCGGTCAGCAGAAAAGCATTAGATCAAGGTGGGTTGGACTAGTAGAATAATGGTAGTCCCGATGAATATCTGTTTTTGTAGCAGCATTTACCATTAGTTAAATCTTCCCTAATCATCCCCGATTCTCATCTTAGAATGGATGGAGGGATGGCATTTTTGGGAAACAGTATTGACAAATCCAGATAAAATGATCACATGGTATCAGGTTTTCCCAGCTAGCAATTAGAAATCTCAGGATGCGGGCTCGTCAAGGTTTGTGAAACTAGAATGTGATGTGCATATGAACAGTGCTGCATACTAGAAAAGCCTGATCATTTCTGTGATGTTGCTACAACATATAGCTAATCAAGTAGACAAATAAACACAAAAAGAGCTCTTTGTGTGTTGCAGGTATGCTGTCATAAGATCTTTTAAAGGTTCTGTATACAATCAGAATTACAGGATGTACACTACCAGTCACAAGTTTGGACAAAGCAAAGGGAGGCTACTTTGAAGAATCTAAACTATAAAACATGTTTTGACTTATTCCACATTTTTTGTTTACTACATAATTCCATATGTGTTCATTCATAGTTTTGGTGCCTTCCGTGAGAATCTACAATATAAACAGTCATTAAAATAAAGAAAAAGCATTAAATGAGAAGGTGTGCCCAAACTTTTGAGTGGTAATGTGGTGTTAAAGCACCAGCATCTAAAACCACAACAAAAGGGCAACAACAGTTCAATATGAGGGACTCACATGCACCAACATGCAAAAACATGCATGACTGGATTGGCTACCAAAACACAGAACAAAGAAGAATTACAACACACACCGAGGAAGTGTGAATTCTGCCAAGGACACCATTAGTCCACCATACATTTATACAGTAAATAGCTGCTATAATGATGCTACATAAAAACATTTAAGGAGGCAAAGAATATGACCGTGCTGCCAGTCAAAACATGCTAGCTGCTGTTTTCTGGGTCACACTCTACCCTCTTGGCATCTCAAAATGTCATTTTGGGTTGACAACACTAAATGGCTCCAAACGAGGAAAGAATTTTTTTTCTTCCTCCCACTTCTTTCAC
Source organism: Amphiprion ocellaris (assembly GCF_022539595.1). Classification (NCBI taxonomy): domain Eukaryota; kingdom Metazoa; phylum Chordata; class Actinopteri; family Pomacentridae; genus Amphiprion; species Amphiprion ocellaris. Next base: position 31,002,359 of record NC_072775.1, read on the forward strand.
AATTTAGTAAATCCAACCAACCATACCTTCACTTTTTGTGCCTGTATGACATATGACAGATGTGTTTAGCATTTCATATCAGGAGTTTAATGCATTGCTCAAGGGCACAAGAGTTCCTTAAATAGACCTAAATTTGTTATTAGACTCCCTATTTATTTTGTAGTTTCGTTTAAGTATTGTGGGTGCAGTTTCAATTTTATGAATTTGTATGTTGGACAGATGAGTTTAATTGATTTTTAATTCATTTACATGTTAACAAGAAGCGTCGGTCAATAAAAAGCCGAAAAAGCACAAAGCAGCAGTAGAATAATTGGTTAACTCCCATCTAGTTAAAGCCGGTACGCTGACCTCTGACCTCCTTATGGATGGGTGCACACAAAAATGAGTCTGCCATAAAGAATCCCACACATTTCTATTCATTTAAGAGCAGCAGAAGATTCTGTTTATCCACTGCAGAGTGAAAGGAAGTCTGCACCTCTCTCTCTCTAAATATATATATTTCCTTTTCTAAAACAAACATACAAGAACAACCCTCCTCAACACGCTGAACAGCTCATCTGTCTCAGGGAGTCCAACACAAAATTAGGGCCACTCTCTGCTCCTAGTTGCCAAGGCAACCACTCAGAAATATAGAGGCTTTTCTGCACAGGGACTGGCAGCATGGCCATATTATTTACCTCTTGCTGAGGCTGTAATCCCTGTCACCTACCTGCTGTGTTGCAGACTATACCTCTGGAAAAGAACATCCAACCCCCGCAAGCAACAGCACACCACCCCCCCCCATCTAGAATGCACACACACACACACGCACGCACACACACACACACACACACACACACACACACACACACACACACACACACACACACACACACACACACACACACACACACACACACACACACACACACACACACACATTCCCTGCATCGTGGCATAGTGGGTCTCTAGGAACAGCAGGGCCACAGTTACCATGGCAATATCGATAGTTATCTTTTTTGCCCCCCCCCCCCGTCAACAGGTGAGCTCTGTCAATGTAAATTTTGTCACGCTGTCACACGCCGATGAGGAAGTCCGCATGCGCACACACAAAGAAAGCACACACAATGTCCTATCTGCATATTTCTGCCATAAAATAAATATTTGGATAAATATATTATATATGTAATGATGTGGATTTGCATAAATACATACTCATGTAGGAATTTGATATAAGTGTATTTATCTATATGTAAATATATATGAACACATACAAAAAAAAACACAAATTAAGCCTCCCACACAAGAATACCCTGCAAAAATACATACATGAATATAAATATGACATACATGTACACAGAGATGTGGAAGCATGCAGCACTATATGCATAAATACATGCATGCATACGAGTGCACAGTTTTCACACACAGTATGTTGTTTTTATAAGAATTCAAGCACACACCATGTCGTCCCCCCCACCCCACCCCCCCCAATCAGTCAAATCCATAATTGGCCGTCCATTATGCCAGAGTTCATTTGCATGGTTCCAGCTGAAGTGTTTACCAGATGTCTGTGGGTGTCGCTAACATGATTAGGCTGCCGTTCCGCTAATTTATTGGGTTGATCATCTGGGTGCTCGTCCATCATCAGTTGGATTAAAGGAAACGCTGTGAAACTGCTGCTTTTCACCACAAAACCTGATGTTTGCGAGAGGGACGGGGTTCTGTCCTCGGTGTGCGGAAATGCTGCCGGTGACGCCTCGACGTCCCTGTAGAACGGAAACTCTCCAAGTTGTCATCGAGTCTTTGCAGCAGCGTAACCATGATGGATTTCTGTGTATTTATCATGGCTAGTCTTCTAAGTGAGACCGGTTCAGAAATTTTGCAGCAGGACAGACTTTGATTTAACAGTTTAGGAACACTGGGACAGAAATGTTGGGGTTGAGAAGAAAATGTGTGACTTGGTTTTATATGTCCTGTGCTTATCTGTCTATAGAGAGCCTATAGAGTATTTACCCTCCCTGGATGTTTTCTCCATTTATTGCTTTTCAGCATGTAATTGTGATCCATTTAATTGCGTTTACTCACCCAGAATGTCCACACAAAAACGTATTTTTAGGAAATAATTCCAATGTCTTTATGGTTTAGTTACATCCAAGATTATTGATTCATATGTTGCTGCATCTTCTAGATTCAGGTGTCTTTATTCTACAGTCACTGAGACACGTTAACTACACTCCATTTCACCAACTGTGTCACTTCTACAATCAATTGGCTGCACTTATTAAATTAGAAAGGGTGAGTACTTATGCAGTAATTTATTCTACATTTTATAATTCTATTTAATTGACACTACTTAGCATAAATCTGCTTTCACTTTGACACGAAATAGTTTCTTTTTTTGTAAATTCTTGTGAAATAAAAAAGTTGAAAAGCAATAAAAAAGAGAAACTTCTCAGAGGGTAACTACTTTACATAGGCACAGTTGTATTCATTTTACCATATTCCAAGGTCTAGAGCTTACATAGTTGTTGCTCAGTTTTTACTTTTGCTCCATTTAATTACCTTAAGTATTATTTGAATTCAAATTTTATGCTCAAAAGACCACAGGACTGACAGGATTCACTGAATAACTTGAAGTTCTGTACGTTATCAGAAAAGCATTGTAGCCAAACTTGCATTTCAGATGAGTCCATCACTGAGCTGATATTATATTCTTTAATTAAATGCGAAAAGCTGATTTTTCTTCTTTGTATGACAGACTTAAAGATTTTAATATGCAGGGCTCCAGACTAACTCCTTACGTCGTTTAGTTGCACAGTATATTCTAAATGCACCCACATTTTTTCATCATGGCTCTTGGCACATTTCTTCTTCTTCTTCCTTATCATGTAATATCTTGTAAACTGGAATAAAGGAGCACAGTGACAGAGACTTCTATGAAGCTTAGTCACCTCTGGACAGTGCACAAGTGTAAATCAAGGCAGGCTGGACTAAAACAGCATTCCTGGAGTCCTGGGGAATATCTAATGGCTTTTGCAGTGATATTTAACACCTGAGTGACAAAAATATGTTTTGCATTTAACTCATTTTTTAATAGCAAGATCTGGGACTTTGAGTTTGTAAAAACGATCTTTTTTGGGCGATATTGTAAGCGTGTTAAATTTTATGAGCATTTCTGACTCGTCGCTGCCACTGTGTGATGCTTGAACGCTGCAGGGGGTGGGCTGCACCGTCGGTCATGCACCTGTCACGGTAAAGGATGGGATTTAAATTCAGAATGTCGATGCTCCCACAGCAATAGCTCTGTTCCCAGCCATGCTTTGGTCACACTCTTTTCAATTAATGCAGTGCAGAATGTTGGTCATTTTATCATATGCTGGGGTTTCGTACACGTTGAGAATTTACTCATGGTGGGTGACACAGTGTGCATGCAAAGATGTGTAGTTCAGGTACCCAGGCTGGTCTCTGAAGCTAAAAAGTACAGCGAATAATAATAATATTAACTTTATTCATATAGCACCTTTAGGACCAGCGTTCACAAGGTGCTTTGACAGTCAAACCATGCAAACACAGAGACAATCATAAGACACAAGGAGACAAGGCAGAGTGGTCCGATAAAATAAATAGTAAAAATGATAATAAAAAGTTAAATGAATAATTAGCTACATTAGAACGCATATCAAACAAAGTAAAAAAAAAAAACTAGGCAGTTTAAAGATTAAAGAATAAAATTAAAGATTAAAAGTTAGAAATTAAAAAATTAAAAATGAAAAAAAAGACACCACACCAGAGAACAAGGCAGCTAAAATTAAAATAAAGCCAGAGAGAACATATAAACACATAAATAGTACATAAATACAGAATAGAACAATAAGACTAATTGAAGCTAAAAGTAAACTTTACATAAAAGCAAGTTGATAAAAGTGGGTTTGAAGAAGTGATTTAAAATAAGAAGAAATGACTCATATGCACTGGTAGGCGCTGCAGTTTACCGATGTTCCCTAAACGCCTCACATGCATCATGCACAAAGAAGCTACTAGTGAAAAAATTAGTGAAAAAAAGGCGTTCTAATGTCAGCTTAAGTTAAAGTTGAATGGTTTTAGCTACAATCTCAGATAAACCTGCTAAATGTCAGGTGCACTGGTGTAACCGATGAAAATTATTAGTCACACATCAGAGATATTCGGTGGCACTCTGGAGCCCTGTTAAGTTTTAGTCGTGGTTTAAAAAAATTCTCAGTATTTTTACTCCGCCAAGGAATGTGGCAGAGTTATGTGATGATCGCCGTACATTTGTCTGTCTGTTAGCAACATTACTCAAAAACGCATTTGGATGAAATTTCAGAGAAGGTCAGAAATGACACAAGGACCAAATGATTAGATTTTGGCAGTGATGCGGCTTATAGTGTGCATCCACGGATTTGTTAAAGATTTCTGTATCATTGCCAGATAGTGGCACAGCGTCACTGTAACTATGACAACAAGTCAACACTACGTCAGCTGCCTGATGATGATCACATGATTGCGATCCAACTTTAAATCGACCATTGCGGACTTATCCATCGGAAATGACACAAGGAACAATTGATTAAATTATGGGGGTCTTTCCAAGTCCCATCAGTTCACACAATGCACACATGCATAACACACCTGTGCTCAGCGCAACATCATTTTTTATTAAAGATTTCATCCGTCGGAAATGATACAATTACAGAGCACCCTTGGCGGAGTACTGAGCTCTCTGAGCGCTTTTCTTGTTCTTATTCTTTCACCTGAAAAATTTTACATCAAGATATTATCTCATTATTAGTCTCACACTTTGCTTTATTAGTCTTGCTTTAAGGAAGAATTTGCTGCACTAACTGTGTTCTTTGTACATTTCTCAGCTCTTTTCAGACCTTAATCAACCAGCTCATCCAGCCGTAACCACATGGAGGATTCATGAAGCAAACCCAGGTCTCTGCACACCGCCGCCCCTCAGTGCTTAACCATAATTGGCAAAACAAATTAATGACATATAAAAAATATTATCTCGGGAATGTGGTTGGCCATTCAAGTAATAAATGAATGGCTGAGTGAGATTTCCATTTTGTAAACAAGAGAGGCGGGTTCACTGTGTCATTCAGAGAGGAGACGTTTCCATGTGCGAGACAGTGATGGACGTGTGAACGTGGAATAAGCTCATACGTGTTTTCAATGATTTGTTGTGACACTTACATACAAACACACATAAAGGCATGTACAAACACACAAACACCCGCTAAAACAGGGAAACACTCGCATGAACGCCGTCTGAACGGCGTCCGAACGCACAAATACACGGTCGACTCTCACACATGCTCATTTGCAACCGACTCCCCACTGTCACAACATTACATGTAATGGACATGTCAGTCAGCCGGGCGGCTTCACGGAAACTCACATTTTCTCGACTCCATCTAGGAGAAACGAAGAGGGAAATTTCAGCAGTAATCTTTGTGGGAAGTTGAAATGGTACCCTCTATCCAAATGACATCTAAATAACGTGCTTGGTGTCACGCCTATCTGAAATAGCAATCACCAGATGTAAATGTCATCGGGAATTCAACTCGAGGGTGTTTTAAGAGGAACATTCTGAACCTGGGATTTAAATCCAATATAAATGGCTAATCTGAGTCCTGTACGTCCTGCATGATGTGGAGGTGGCTTCAAATGCCAAGCAAATGTCACAAGTATTACAAAAATATACACATTTCTTGTGGGATATGACTGTCAGGTTATAATTTGCTGATCTATTTTTTGCTTTGGAACAGCTTCAGAAAAATACATACACAGCACATATTTACTCCCAAACATACATGGATGCTGCATTTAAAGCATCCAGAACATGTGGGAATGGTGATAAATGTGTGTATAGGGTAAAAGCATGAAGAAAAAAGTTCTGAGAAGGCACTGACAAGGGTTATACAGGGGAGAACATGAAGGCATTTGCTCTGAGTACAGATAACATTTTATATAGCCACGTTACATAAATTGAAGGATGTATATTGATAACTCTTTACTAAATGATGTTTTATACTACTGGGACGTGGAAATGTGGCGTAAATATGAATAAATTTTGGATTACAAACGTTTCACATACAATCGCATAAAAAGAAATCAGATTTTTGCCCATTTGAAGCACATTTTTTGTGCTTTAATATGCTATTCTTAAATCATCGGGTGACTATTTGACAGTATAATCAAAATATACACTATAAAAATATTTTCTGTGTGCCACACTGTCAGCTTTAGACTATTTTACGACTTACAAAGCATTTTGCAACAACAACAACAACAAAAATTACCATGTCTGGCAGGCTGACAGCTCAGTGATGTGGTGAAGACACAGCATGACAGCAGCAATGATGTTGACATTTTTGTGTATAATAATGAATTTAATTCATACATCTCAACACAGAGTGACAGAAGACATACAGATAAAATTATTTATGTACTGTACTTACATGAAACTATTACCTTTCTATTAATTTTGAACTTTTTTCCAGCATGTATTTATCAGTTACTTTGCAAGTTTCATAGTATTTTGTAATCATTGCTATTATCCACCCAATTGTATGCAAAATACAAAGCTCAGCCTCCATCAGGTTGGTGACACAGTAACAATAATTCAGCTAAAAACACTCACAGAAACCATTCAGTTGCAAAATGTGCATTTTCTCTTTTGATTTTACTAATAATACTTTTGTGTTTATTCCCAAGTTGGATTTTGAATCCAAAACTTTGACTTGTAATGAAGTATTTTATTTCCTGCCAATTTTACTGAAGAAAAATCACCACAACTCTCACTCCTCTGCTACAGTGTTAAAACCAATCTATAGAATCTACTCAATAAGATTGATGGAACAATTTGCACCCAGTTTGTCTGGATAGACCCCCCCCCCCATGTTCTGAGTAAACTAAATGTAACACACTAGCAGTAATTGGGTCGAGTTTATTATGGATGTGTCCCGACTACTGCAATGTCTACAGCAGTAATTTGGATGAAAGAGTTGAAATATTGTCTTGAGTGGTGACTGACTATTTTTTTAATGAACTATTTATTTTTAAAAACACGAAGAGCATCACAATGAAAACATCTACTGTACTAACAGACCTTGTCATCAGTCCAACAACCCACAATATGAAGGTAAATAAAGGTAAATAAAGGACAACATGAGCAACTGAACTGTAAATATAATTAAACAACATAGTACATCCCAACAGAGCAGAATGGGTAACATTTTAGCTGACGTCCATAAGTTTTGCTATGACAAACCTGGTACTTCCATGGCATGCCTACAAAGGACATTGCAGTCGGGATCTGTTCTTCTACTTAACGATCATTAATAATTAATCAGTAAGACTAACTAAGCGTCACTTATTCAAGGATAGTTAGCTTTACCACAAAAAATAGTGTCCAACACAAGAGACAATATTGCTAATGTGAATAACCTGTTATTGGAATATCATTGGTATCTTTTACTATATTTCTTATGTTGCATTTGCATCCGATCCAGATGTTGTCAGCTCATTAAGAGGTCGTCAGCGCTGCACATCATTCATATACATATGTGCCAGTAGGGACCATTTCCATCTTCAGTAGGCCAGAAAATGTATTGTCATCCTTTCTGATCATTGATAAACATAAAGTAAGCCTGATTAAGAAATTGATGTCTTGAAGTCATGTGAATTAAGTGCATGAAAAACTCCCCTTGGAAATGTACAAAACTGAGCTTTGCAAGATGTGGTAAATGTGGTGGATAAATATAACCAAGTAGTTTTGGTGCTCAAACACAAACTGACAACTCAAGTAAAGAGATAGCAAATAAACAGCAACAGAAATTTTAAAAAAAGATAGTTAAGGTTAAAAAAAAAAACTACCATTATAATGGTTCACAACAGGACTTAAACTCAAGTCTCATGGCTGAAAATCCACTGGCTTACAATATTAACCCATCCAATCACCAAATGTGAACCTTTGTTTCTTTTTGTGAGAGCAGAATTGCAGTTTAGTCACCCTTAATGCACCCTTAGTGATGATGGAGCTTTAATAAATGGGGTGATAATGGCCTAGTAAAGAAAGTTACCCCTATATAAGCAGGAAGATAATGGCTATTGAATGGTATATAAGATTTAAAGCAGGTTCCAGTTGTTACTGTGAACAAAAAGGTAATGTAGGCAAAACTGTACATTATGTGATATTTCACTTGCCAACTAATATACTTAATTACAGTTTATATGATCTGGCTGTGTTGTATTTACCAGCCTCAAAATCCAGTTTTACAGTGTGTCAAGCAGTCAGGGGAAATCAGGAAAAGACCCAAAAGTAGACATAAAAGAAAGGGAGGTCAGAGTAATAAAAAAAAAAGGGAACTTAAATCAGAAACTTACGTAAACAATGTAGAAGGGTGAACAAACAAAGGCAGCTGGTGATTCAGGAAAATAAATCAGAACAAAGAAATTCAAGGAAACAGAATCCCAAAGAACATGAAGACGCATGGGGCTGCAGGTGAACAAGATACATGAACAACAAAGACAAACAAGCAGGTAGACTGGGAGACAAAACAGGGTACACAAACAACAAAAGCACAATCCACACACAAGGCAAAAACACTTGCAGAATCAGGCTGGTAACCAGCATCTAAAGACAAGAGAAGCAAACAGGACAAACTAGCAAAAGATGCAACATTATATATGTAGAGAACTAATGAGCAAACACAAGTTAAACTAATGAGGGTGGCGACAATCGAAAAAGGAGGGAAAACACTTAAAGGGAGCAATGTAAGTAACTTAGAAAAATAAAAAAGGGAGTAAATGAAAACACAAAGACAGACAAAAACAAAAAGACACAAAGAGGGAAACAGGAGAATTGACAAAGCAAAACTAGAACCCAAAGACCAAGAGACAAAACTGCAATCTGACCCATTTCAAAACAGTTACAGCAGCAGGATTGTGCTTCATTCCAGTTCCTGTATCTTACCTTTTGTAAGAATAGCGTTTATACCGACAAATCTGTAACTATTATTATTGTGCAGATTCAATCTTTTGCTAATCAGCAGGACATCAGTTCATTGGCATCTAGCAGTTTAAGATGCTGACCATGTAACCGTGACGTCCCCGGCACGAGTCCTGTCAGGGACATTTGTTGCACGTCCACCCCTTTATCTCCCTTCCCACATTTCCTGCCGCCTCCATTGTGTCCTGTCCAATAAAGGTAACAATGGCCCTCAAAATCAATTTCTTTACAGTCTGTGTGGATAATCCATGTGTATATTTCTGACCTGATTTTTATTCTTTTTTCAAAAGAAGGCTGAAATGTGCTCGTCTTGATTTAATGTGATGCTGCACTTAGAGGATCTTTCATGTGCATGAGACCAATTATGTTTACCGTAGTTGAACAAGTAGCAGTAATTGCAGCACTAACTCCTATCAGTGAGAAGTACGCACACATGGCCTAGTTTTCATTACTATTCTCAGTACATGTGGAGACTCTGTAACCTCAAGGTCAGAACCTCGGAGTCTAGTTTCAGTCTTTGGCCTTGATTCTGGTCTTTATTCACTGCTCACGGTATCAGGCGGGGACGTTCGCAGTCTCCATCCTGCACTCTGAGAGCTTTATTAGTAAGCTGTGCAGCACTATTCCCAGATTAGAATTCACTTCCACCTGCATCAAGCGAAAGGAGTCCATTCAACATTTCATTCAACTCGCCCCCGTCGCTGGCGATGCCCTGCATCAAGTCTCTGAATTAATATACCGTGACTTGGCTACACTGACCCATAAATTACACTTGTTGTTGGAGATTATCGGTCCCTTTGAAATGCACCCCTTTGAAGGCTGGTTTTGTGGGTTGAGGGTAACCCCGTGACCCCAAAGTTCAAACCCTGCAACCGCAAACACGTCTGTCAAAAGTCCTTAAAGGTTTCAGCTTCCATTCTCACATATTTATAGCAGGTTTTGCTGTTTATGAGCTTGAACTAAATGTAAATGATGGAGCAGATAGTGTGTGTTGACAAGCCGGATCGTAATATTTGTTAAGGAATCCTTATCCGAGGCTGGTTAATGTATTAAGAGGCTTCTGTTGATCTATTACTGAAATGTGAATGCAAGTTTTCATTAGTTTTCATTAACTAGTAGAATTAAAATCCCATCTCTCATAAATCAAACAAAAAGCCTCTGAGATTTAATTGATTTCCCTGATAGAGGGAAGATCTATTTGAAACTTAGTAATAGGTTTGATGAGGTTTCAGCACAATAATAAAAAGCATGAATGTCAAAACACAGAAAAGAAAAGCTTCTACACAAGGGACAACAATAACATAACATGTAGTTTCTACATTTTAGTTTTGTTGCAGAGAGAAATGACTGATTGTACAGAAAGTATGGACATTTTGCACTATAGAAATAATTAGTATGCAAAATGTGAACAAATGAGATGATTTACATCTCAATAATGTTTAGAATAAACCATTTATGTTTGGAATACATAGCTGTCACATGTGTTTGATACATGAATTTCCATTTTCCACCAGGAAAAGCACACATACATAAAAAAAGAACAATTATTCACATGATTTTTGCTTATTTTTTTTTCACCTATTCACCATCAGCATTAGTTCAGTCTATTCTGATCCTGTATTCCTGATATAATGTGTGATAATTCAATTTGAATATATTTGGAAATCCCCAAAAATAGAATGAACACTTTTACTATAGTGAAAAAATGGTCTCAAATGATTCACTGTAAATATTGCCTTCTTAAAACTAGATGAAAGGCTTCATAAGATTTGGCTGATTTAGACAATATTAATAATAATAATCCACCGTCAGAATTACAGGCTTTAGCTTGTTGGGTTGAATGTTGTTTTTCACCCAGCAAAAGAATCCCTGTGACGTAATACTGTATGTAATTTTACATTTTTATAAGGACTGAGATCAGACTATCCTTTTATATTTTCTCTTGTTTGGAATCAAGATAATTTTTTCAATGAGTGCCACTATTCCCAATGCTTTAAAGGGATCAAAAGCAATGTAAAATTATACTAAAGCACAGCAGCTTTACAAGCTTTACATTTGTTTTGGTGCTTAACATAAGATCCAGCTCAGGAGTTGTGTTTGAAGCTGTACTTGGTGAAATACGTCTGCTAAAGATGGACGCTGTGTTATGTTTATGACTACCTGTTCCACGTATCCCAGCTCTGCAAAACAAGCCTGCGATTCCTCATGTTCTCCAGATGTTCCAAAATGGGAACATGGCGTCTGACGCTGATGGATTTTGCTTTGCAGTTGCCTGACATGTTTTTTTTGTTGATAAGGCACTAAAAAAACTGGCTTGCTTTCAGCGAGTTCACATTTTCAACATTGCTCGAGTGACAGAAATATTCCGCTGCTCTCTGATATCTGGGACAGTTCTGACAATAACACTCATTACGGGAAGAATGTTGAGGATACAAGCGCTTCTCTTTATTTTGGAAAAAGAAAACATGATGTTAAATCTACAGAGAGAAAAATTTCCAGAGGAAATGGAGTGACTCGAAAATAAAAAAGTCCTGACAGCATGGTGTTGTATCTATTCAGGATTGTGATATTACTACAGCAGTGAGGAATCAGAGCAACAGAATCCGACACGCTGGAAGTCACAGGCTTTAATAGCTAAAGAAAATCGAGTGTGTTCGTAGATATTGCAGAGAGTTCTTACTGTAAACCCTGTATGTGTCTGCAGAGCTAAATAGCACTGGGTTTAAGTGAGAATTTTAGAATTTGATAAGGTTTTATGGGCCAGTAGGAGTGGAGAAGATGCAGACTTTGGATTAATGTGTCCCCTCAATAACTGCTCAACTTTCACAAATGCATAGTCATTCCTAAAAGGGTTGTCAATCTAGATTTAACTGAAAAGCAGCGACATGCTCTCAACATGACCGATAATCCAGACGAGCGCGTTTTTTTTTTTTTTTTTTAAACAGCAATGGCAGCACACAACAGCTAACGTGTCCCTTGTAATCCTTTTCCACGCTGCATAATCCCACCCACCCTCACCGTGATGCCGTGTCACTCACCGACTCTGACTTGGACATCTGTTAGCTATCTGCAGAGGCAGACAGACAGCGATAGTGACAGACACTTGATAGAGGAGTCCTTGAGTTGACAGGAGGGGAGGCAGAGACAGACAGCCCAGTGTGCAGGGTGAAGAGCCCAAGGCCTGCCAGAAAACCTGCCCTCCCACCCACCACAAGCCTCCATCCAGGCCCCCTGGAGGGCACGAGCTGCTGCGTGTCCATGCCAGCAGATGATAGCAGCCGGTGAGCAGACGGTGTGTGTGTGTGTGTGTGTGTGTGTGTGTGTGAGTGTGCATTTTTTGGTGCATGTGAAGGAGTTTGGGACGAAGATGAGGCCAGCAGACTGTATAGAGGCCTCCTGAGATATGTGTGGCCACGATGTGAACGAACGCAATGCAAGAGAACACACGACCGCATGAATTTTCTCACAGCAGTGTCATTTTAGGAGACGGAGTGACGTATCATCATACATTAAGAATGCAAATACCTCACAATTACTTGCTTCAGAATTGGACATACTGGATATGAAAGATGCACGTGGCAGATATAACGTCACCCTCTGGTATGTGGACTACAACTGAAGCCTTGAATTTTTGTCTTTTCAGACCAGAGTGGATCTGACTGAGAATTAGCACCTAAAGCATACCTTATATTTTCAGCTATTTTACTCTAAATGGGACCATATTTTACTAAATCGACATCCTTCTGTATTGAAGGAGACCTGAAACCAGCTATTGAGACCATACACTCATGAGGAAAATGTTTACAGAGCTAATAAATTAAGTGAGAAGTTGGCTCATTTTTTCAAAGATCTCTACATAATCAAACTCAACAAGAGGAGTCGCCCTCTGTTGGCTCTTGGAAAAAATGCAGCTTTAAGTCACTTTGCAGACTTGGAGGTTGAATCCATCTTTTATGTAGAGTGTATAAGACATACACTATGGTTCAAAAGTTTGGCGTCACTTAGAAGTGTCCTTATTTTTGAAAGAAAAGCATTTTTTTAAATGAAGATAACACTAAATTAATCAGACATCCAGTCTCAACATTGTTAATGTGGCAAATTACTATTGTGGCTGGAAACCGCTGATTTTTAATGGAATATCTACATAGGGATACAGAGGAACATTTCCAGCAACCATCACTCCTGTGTTCTAATGCTACATTGTGTTAGCTAATGGTGTTGAAAGGCTAATTGATGATTAGAAAACCCTTGTGTAATTATGTTAGCACATGAATAAAAGTGTGAGTTTTCACTGGGCGACCCCAAACTTTTGAACGGTAGTGTAAGTACTTGTGAAACTGAACAAGGCACTGTCATTAGCCAGACTTTCTTGACTTTGTTTCAATCTAACTAGCTTCAATCTAACTTGATGAATTTTATCACAACATGCATAAATACATTTAAAGATGGAGTCGGCCATTCTAATCCATTGAACTTTTTGTCATATTTGGTGAATGTCTCCTCATGGTCTAACTGGCTGTCGGTTCTGTGCGCATCGCTGAAAAAATAATCCAGTGTTGGAACACAACCCTCACTATGTAAATGGGAAGTACCGGTACACAAATTGGCTCGAACCGATCCACACTATTGAAGCGTCTCTTTGCACATTTGCGCTCCTGCATTGGGATTAAAGGGGGCAATGGGATGAGAATGATGGTAAATCTAGCACATTCTCCCTTCTCAAACATGCTAACTTGCTAAATATCTTTCTCTAAAATACACCTTTGATTGGAGCAAATGGGAATTTTAGGTTGCTGTCGAGCTAGCCAACCCTAGAAGCAACCGCTAGCGTTAATTTCATCGATGACAGAAAATAATTGTTGATTCTTTTTAATGACAAAAACAAAATTTTTGTCTTTTCACGTCAATCAATGTATAAATCTGAATTTACATGCTCCTTTATCAATATAGTATGTGCAGGTCAGGATCTTGTGTGCTACAGGATTACAGTATGCATGCCAGTCTTAAACTGAAAATTCGATGTTGCTCTTGTTCTGTCTGCCTTATATGTCTTATATCTCTCACTAAGATAAATCTAAGAGGAGTTTCATCCAAAACTTGAGTCCTAATCTTCATTCTTCACTCACCGAGTTCCTGAATCAACAAACACATTGGCAGCATAAACCCTCAGGTGTGCTGATAATATGTAAGAGGTGAACACTCACACATAAATCACACTTGAGGAAAAAGAAAATCTCAGATTGACAGGCTCTACACGGGCTGAGACGTGGGAAATATCAAGTATCGTAATTGCATGTGTGCGTGAAGCATCCGATATCATCAGGAACTGCTGATTACAGCCAACAAGTGGAACTGTTTGGCTGTTCTGGGACTTTTTCTTGAGCAATATGTGAAGAGTCTGTATGTGATGGCATTTTTTTTCTCATATTATTTTTAATATCTGAAACACCATAAAGTTTTAGCTTTGTATGGAATGTCTGACTTGGATTAATTACTGTACTGAGGTGGATAAAAAGTGTTTGTCAAAGCTCAAAAGTTTCCACTGTTTGATGTTTTTAATTGAAAATCACTGTGTATCTTGCTGCGAATGGACGGCCACATCAAATGAATAAAATAAAACAATCTCTGAAATATGCAACAGGCATACATAATGCTATGCTGTTTGGAGGATGTTTGATCCAGAGTGAACATGTTCAGCATTAGCGTGAACAAATACCCGAACCACCATGTTATTTTCATGCTGTCTCCATGCCGAATTAATGTAAAACATGCAGGGGCATGCATTTCTGATACACCCTCCGCCGTGCAATTATCAGGGAGGCAGCTTTTAATATTAACAGCTTAACATGATTTTAATGGAATACTATAATTGGGATCGTTGTGTATTCTGTCGATTATGTCTTTTCACATTCGGTTCAAAAAAGAGTTTGCTTTTATTCTCCGAAAGGGACAAAACACTCAGTATTTGTGCAGCAGTACAGTGTTTTTTTTTTTGTCCTTTGTGCTCTGAGCTTTAGCACATTCAATCCAAAAGAAAATAATGGACACTGCATTAAAGTGCCAAGACTTGAGTTTTCATTTGAGCAGGTTAGAGTCAGGATTGAAAGAACCTGATTCTCAAGAACAAAAAATGTGTAATGGTCCAAATAATTACAGTCTGTAATAATCTCATATGTAATGTAATGCAATGGGACATTTTCACTTCTCTTGCTACTGAAGTCCTCAGGGAAGTGGATCTGTCATCTTAATCCACTAACGCAGATTCACTTTGTACCAATTGCTCATAACAGGCAATAAGAGCTTAAATTTCATATCTTATGAGATTCTTAGAGTGAAGAAGCTATTGGAGACTTCTATTGCTGCTTCCTCTGAGTGCTGTTTAATCACTGAATCCCTTTACACTCAAACACAGCAACATCTATTTAGACTTTTTAAAAAATATTTCAGTGCATTCATGGCCTTTAATAAGCTGTTTAAGTACAGAAATATACCTGAGAGTAGAACCAGAATGACAGAAAGGCACAGGTCAGTTCTTATTTGTACCATTACACCTTTATTATTTTCCAATAACAAAGGCTGAAAAATATATGACATGGTACAGATGATAAGCATGTTAAAAACCTGCCTTTTTCTGCTTTAAATTAATATGCATGGAACAGAGAGCAGCACTCCACTGATTACAGGTTAGGTGAGCCTCACATGACAGCCAGACTGTGCCTCCGGTCTGCTCTACATGTTTTGATGAATAGCCTGAATGTCTGGAGCTGCAGAGCAACAGCGGGGATGAATGCTACAAAACCATCAGGGTGAAGGACATTCATCACCTATTCCAAGATATGATAGTTTTGCATCGAGCTACAAGTTCTTGATCCCGCTTTAAACAACATGAGCTGAGCACATATCGACAGCGAGACCCTGAGATGAGTAAACTGAACAGATAAAGAATCTCGCAGAGCAACTTTCTGCTTTAAAATCCCATTATAATGGCTTCACTTCATATAAAATGGAACTGCTGCAAATTAAGCATGCAGACGTGGTAAAAATCCTCCACAGGAACAAATCTTGAGAGGCGGCAATGTAATGAAATGATGCAAGGGAATCATTGTTGCTCGCCGAGTCTCATTTTTCAAGCCGAGGAAAGAAAGTGACAGAACATCACAGCACGTCGGCCTTGTTTCCCTCGTTTCTGCAGCCTATATATAGCCTTACTGTAGGTTTCCCTATATCTCTGGTTGGTGCCACATGTCCTGGCTCTGCAGGTGTCCTTATCTGTGGCTAATATTAGAGCTGCATCCACCAATAGCCTCTTTGCAGAAAGGAGGGAGGCCGATGGCGACGCTTCTGCAGTCCCCCAGGACCATCTGTCTTAGCGAGGCACACAGCATGGGATAATGGCATCGTGTAATGCTGTTGCTCACGTCGCGGGGATCCTCGGATGCAGCTGCAGATTTCATCTATCAGCTCTCGTGACCTGGCTGAGGAGAATTCTCGGTATTTAATAGCTGCTTTGTGTAGTCTGCATAAAGATGAGGAAACTGTTGCCCCTCATTTGAATGAGAAGGGTATTAGTGCGAACAGGACGTCAGTAATTAGTGTCATTTCTCCTCTTGGCTCGCACTTGTTGAGAGGAGGGTGAACCGGTAAGACACAGCCACCCGACTGTCAGCAGGAACAAAACTGTGACTTTTGCAAATCCCAAAGGACCTTAAACTGAATGTATTTAATCCAAACCAGAGACCAGACATGCTGCCGCCTCAGACGACTTGCAGCCAATGAGCAAACTGACCGCGCCTCCCCTCTTTGTCGTCATTCACAGCCATGCTAATCCACAGAGCAAGTCTCCATATGCCTGGACAAACCTAATTAACACCCGTCACTTATTAACACGCCCAGCACCGAGCGTGCGTTTTCTCCACTAATTAGATGGCTTTTATACGAGCGATGCCTCGACAATGTTCCGTGGCCTCGAACGCGTCACAGAACATTGCGGGGTCTTTGTCTTCACCCTCCCCACCCCGCTACCCGCCTTTTCATCTTTGGATCGACCACATTTATGCAAGTCGGCGCCAGGCTATTAATCACCAAGTCATTAGCTATGCATCAATTACTCAAGATGCCCACCGAGCGTTCTGATTGGAGGCAAACTCAGGAAGACCGATTTTGTGAATATTAACAATTATCTGTTAAATGCTTGCCAGTCGTGCTCCTCTGACACCCCAGAACCCATCTGGCTGAATCAAGAGCTCCTTGTGCAAATGCATATTAATCCAAATTACTCAAAGATAACCTTTAGTCATGGTTGTAGAACTTCTTTAGCTTTGCCACAAACAGATTTTCCTTGTTAGGTTTGCTGCTGAGGTATGAATTCCGTGTAGATCCTCAGTTATCCAGATCATGGTAAACCTAAGAGCTTTAGTAGAAAACAACTGAACTTCTCTTGTAGGTTCTTGAAGACTTTCATCTCTAATCCAAGAGGCTGCTGTAGTTCTAAACGGAAGAAACAGCTCAAGAACCTAAAAGAGAAGTCCAGTTGCTTGCTACTAATGTTAGCATTAGCATAAATTCAAAAATGTCCAGTTGTTTCCTACAATCTGCTGTCCACAACAATGGAATTGCCACAATAAAAGTTCTGTATTCTAATGGATTTTTCCTTGAAAGTAACTTGAAATAAATGACTCTCCTAAAATCTGCAAAACTGGCAAAAATCTTGCAGCATTTCTCATAGGATATCAATCTATAAACCCTTTCCTGTGATCAATAGCCTCTCAAAGTATTTAACCAGCTATTAACAAGCTATGGTTGTAAATCTCTGCTACTGAATATGGTTTGCAAACTTCCTCTCGACTGGATCTTTCAGTACATAATGTCGGTTATTACGGAGCACAACTGTCCTCATCACTTAATCTTACTTTGGAAGTTTTCGCCCGTGCAGCTTATAAAACTGACTGTGCAGTTGGTTCATTGTAATGTGCTGCAGGTTCTTGGCAACAAAAATGTGACTGGAAAAGTGAAACAGAAACACGTCAATTTCAGATTGACAACTGACTTTAGCAGCTCAAGACCTTAATTAACACTGAGATCCTTCTCTAACTGCTCAGAACTGCAAGGTGACCAACACTGGGGTTAACTTGGGTAATGTCTCAGGAATCAAACCAATCCTAAGGACCACCATGTGGACCCTAAGGTGGGTCCACATGACTTCAAGAGAAAATAAAAGGCCAACAGCAAAGAAAACTGTATTCTAGTCAAGACCAAAAACGTGCATGCACGCTTTTACTAGAATATCTTGATTCATTAATGTATGGAAGAATTATATTCATGGCATTTTAATGCGATTGTTATGAAAGAAAAAATAAACCAAATCAATAAAGTTGCAAATATTTTAAAATTTTGACACTTTACTATAATTATTCCAGATATTTTCCGAAACTCTGGATAAAAAACATGCATCTTACAAAGCTATACTTTCTCAGAACTGCTTGATGGTACAAATATTAGCTGGGAGAAGCCTGCTAATGCTTAGAAAACCTCTGAACATCCAAATACCTGTCATTTAGCACAATCTGTTGCTTTGCTTTGTTTCCAGCATCCTCGCTTCCCTCTGGAGACATTGAATTAGAGAGCTGTTTGCTGCAGTGCTCACTGGGGGGGAGGAGACGTAATCTCAGGCTCCCCCGGGCGTTGTGGGAATAATTGTTCAGCCAGATGCTGTAATGTCAGCGCTCATTGGCAGAGCCATAAATAAAAAGCGACACACAATGAAGGAGCTTGACAAAACATTTGTAGACATGATATCGTGTTGACTGTGAGTTTAGTTAATGAGCGAACCAACGTCAGCTGCGTGCTTTAAACTCAACACACCGAATGCATGACCGTCCGGACTAAAAACAACTTACAGCAGCTCGTGTTTACACCCTGTAAGGCAGGAAGTCATGTGACATCATCGCAACCCAGAAAAGCTTGGAGGGAGGAAGCCGAGTTGAATGGATGGGCGTACAAAGTGCCTTTTCCTACCAGCAGTTAGTTTACTGTAGGTTTCCTCTAAAGGCGAAAACAATCTTTAACCTCATGTAACCTGAACCAAGGAGGTGCAGAGAACTAAACCGAACCCCAGGAGCAAAATATCACAAAAGAAGGAGACCACACACAGGAAAACTGTCATATTTCTTTTGGGTGACAAAGCTGTGAATATTGAATATATTGTATATTTAAGGACATTGTGCAACAACGGTTTTTCTCCATATTCAAGAATCTGTGCAATATACACTACTGTTCAAATGTTTGGGGTCACCCACACAATTTCATGTTTTCCATGAAAACTCACATTTTTATTCATGTGCTAACATAACTGCACAAGGGTTTTCTAATCATCAATGAGCCTTTCAACACCATTAGCTAACACAATGTAGCATTAGAACACAGGAGTGATGGTTGCTGGAAATGTTCCTCTGTACCTCTATGGAGATATTCCATTAAATATCAGCTGTTTCCAGCTAGAATAGTCATTTACCACATTAACCCTTTGATGCATGGGTCAAAAGTGACCCAAATTCAATGGAAAATGGGTGTCTCTTGACCCACATTGTGCATCAAAGGGTTAACAGTGTCTAGACTGTATTTCTGATTAATTTAATGTTATTTTTTCATTGAAAAAACTGCTTTTCTTTCAAAAATAAGAACATTTATAAGTGACCCCAAACTTCTGAACTGTAGTGTAGATAATATCTGTGCACTATTAATATTTCTATTTCTATTCATGAAAGAATATTTTCAAAACCATTGATATGTGTGATATTGTTATTTCCACATCCAGAGGAATTTGGATCATTTGAACTAGCATTTATGTTTATTTTTATTTTTGTACTGATAATTCTTAAATGTTTATCCCTTTTGCTGCTTGAACAATGCAAATTTCCACACTGTGGGATTAATGAAGGCTTCTTGTATCATATCATAATATTTTCTTGAGTGGAAAAGGTCCAATAAACAGCTAATTTTGAGCTGGCAAGTGCATGTCATCATCTTCATCAAATAAAGTTCAAAAAATAACTTCAGCCTGGACCCTTCAGTTATAAATATTTTATTCATCTGTTACTGAGATTGAAAAAAAACTTCCATTCTCAATCTACGCATACAAACCTAAACAGCAAAATAGATCTTGTCAGTCGCTCATCCAGATCTTCAAGGTCATGGTAATTATAGGAACTTTATAGAAAAAAAAAGTGGGCTCCTCTTGAAGATGTTTCACTTGTTACCCAAGAGGATCCCTCAGTTTAGATACAGTTTGTATTGGACCCAATCAGATTTTCACCACAGCATTCAAGTCAAGTCCTAAATACCTGCTTTTTCCTCAACTGTATCATTAACTTCTGATCATATCTGCAAGTCATAAGTGGCGTCCTTTATCATAATGAAATTATGGAGTCAACATATCATCCACCCGGCATATTTTTGGATGTGATATTGGGCATTTTTCGAAAGATTGATATGTTTATAACCAACTCCCGAAAAAGTAAAAAATGTGCTACTTTGGCTTTATTGCAGCCAACTCTCCATCTGTAACCAGTAACCTGCAACCATTAATCCTCAAGCTGAAAAGTTCTCTTCAAATTAAACCTGTAAAATATAAATAAAGGCACTTTAAATTTTACTCCAAATGTATATTGGTTCCAAATTTTGGTTATCAGTCTCATTAATCAGTAATCCGTCTAGGTTTTGTAAGAACATCTGGAGCCATCTACAAAAAACATTTAAAAACAGCGCTTTACAGGGGAATTTATAAAGATTAAGATGCAGATTGAAAAAAAATTAGATGTCTTGGATTTCTTATCCACTGCAATCACCAGCAGAAGGTGTTTGATCCAGTTTTTCTTCACATGTAGGCCTACATCTCAGTTAATGGGCAGAATATCTGAAGCTTCTGATCTTAATAGAACTCTAATGCTTGTTCTCATCCACCAAATCTTAGCCTGAAGCAATGAAGTCGAAACCGGGCAGAGTCGGGTCTAAAGTCACGGTGATGGAGGTTCGGCACGTTCCAGATAATCCCAACAGGACACAGGTTATTGTAATGCTTTAGCAGGCTGTTCATTTCAAAAAGCAGAGGCTCGGGATAAGAGCTTTTTAATAAAACCTGGGCTAGTGGACATGAAAAGAAATTGCAATGAAAAGCTTCTCCAGATTAATTGACACTCGTGGGTCCATTAAATGCTCGCAATAGCCTGGTGTAATTTCTCTCGATCAGAGCACTCAATGCAGTGAGGTTCAAAAGCGATCATGGGAGTTAATTACGTTCAAAAGAGTGCCGCAGTTTCATCACACGAGACTGTGGTGAGGATTAATGGCAGGCGTCACAGAAAAATCCAATAGAAGAGTGATTAGCATTCCTTGGAGATAGTCGAAGATTCGGTGCATTGCTTGATAATCAGAGCGTATTACTCTGCCTCAGCTTGACACACAACATGTAATTTCATCCCAAAGGGAGAGTAGATTCATCACAGTACAAAGGGGTGAATCATTTTTAGGAGCTTTATTATGAAGAGGTCCTGTTTGTCCTTGAACCACATGTGACAGCGCTGGGAAACTAGAAGATACAGTGTCACAGTGAATTTATTGAGCTTATTTAATGTGACCTTAAACATAACACACAGCTGACAATCATGACCCAATAACGGCGTTAATATTTTAACCCCTCGTCTGGTTGCCTTGTTAAAATGATTGATAGAATGCAGCAGCCAGAGGTCAGCGACACTCTGAGCAACTTTGGAGTCAACAATACAGAAGGAATTCCCTAGTGGTGCTGCTTAAAATACAAATTGACAGGAAACATCGCCATATAATTTTTGACTGCAGGTTTCCAAACACATACACAATTAAAGTAATTGGAACAAAATGGCTTAAAATCTGTATTTTCTTTCTGAGTGCCACTAATGACTTTTTTATATCAATTAATCCATCAACAATTTAAAAGATTAACCTAAAGAAATCATTATCCCTCCCCAAAAATCTTAATTACCATCTAATTTATGTTCACTTTATTTTGAAAAACCATATGTTATTGTATATAGCAGCACATAAAAAGTAAACACTCATTGAAGTGTGAAAGTGTAGAGTTGAACTGGTAACTGCAATATGATCAAATCAAATTGAAAAAATGGAGGCTTGATATTTAAGTCATCGGTGCAACCCCAAAAGAAATGTAAGTTTCCATTAAACCCCTTAACGAAGTGAAAATGTTCAGTCTGTATATTAAATAAACTGCAACATGGACACAATGGATGTTTTATGAGCATGAATTAGTTGAAGCAACTCCTTTTCTCTTTGTTGTGCAAATGTTCTCTGACTTTGGTAGCAGGTTACCTGAGGTCAGCGACACTCTGAGCAGCTTTGGAGTCAACAGTATATAAGGAATTCCCTGGAAGTGCTGCTTAAATTACATATTGAAAGGAAACTGTGGCATTTTTTATTTTTTAAAGCAGTTAATAACACAATTGGAATTAAATTGCTTAAAATCTGTATATTCTTTCTGACTGCCACTGATGACTTTATTCTGTCAATTAATCCATAAGCAATTTTTTGAAACATTTTTTAGCCTTTGTTATGTATAGGACAGTAGAGAGAGAGAGAGACAGGAAACATGGGTAGAAGAGCGGAGGAATGACATGCAGTAAATGGCCATTAGCTGGATTTGACCACTGCATTGACTATTACCCTTGTTTATGGGTTGCCCACTCAGCCAACTGAGCTATCTGTCCACCTCTGATCCATCAACAATTTTAAAGATTAACCTAAAATAAATAGTTTTCCTCTACAAAAATCGAAATTGCCATCTCATATATGTTTATTTTATTTTGAAAAAACATGTCATTGTATATTGCAGGACAGTGTAAAACATAAGCAAAGGTTTACTTATGAAAGTGAAAAACTGTAGAGTTGAACTCCAACGTAATCAAAACACATTTGAAAAGGGAGGTGTGTTATTCAAGTCAGTGGTACAACTCCCAACGAAATCTAAGTTTCCATTAAACCCCTAAACAAAGTGACATTGTACAGTCTGCATATTAAATAAACTGCAATATGGATACAATGGATGTTTTACAAGCTTGAATCAGCTAAGGCAGCTCCTTTTGTCCAACGTTTTGTAAATGTTCTCTGACAGCTGCCATCTTTAACTGCTGTATATGGTGACTTGAAGTGACTGCTGGACGTGATGTAATCTTAATGAGTCACATTTCAGTCACTGTTTCATACTTGTTCTGTTGTCTGACAACAAAAATACATCAATTAAGAATAGCTTTATTGAGAACTCAGCTGTATTAAAATAGAGCAAATGTGAGCACAGAGAGCAGGAGAGAAGCAGATGTAAAACGGTTCTTTATCAAAATAACCACCTTCTTGATTTCTGATAATTTGAAGTATTCCCCATCCTTTTGAAGCCTTGGATCTTTGGAAACTATAACACTAAATCAAATCAGACTGTGCTGCTGCCATTATCTCAGTTTGTAGAACCAACCACTGCAGCTGGAGACATAATAAAGAAATTACAGTGATATTAAAGAAAAACATGTGTTATAATGAAGTGAAGTTAAATTTAGAAAAGGCATTGGTTGCATTTCTTGCTGATTCCTTCTGATTCTCTTTTTGGTTTCTACCATCCATCCATCCATTATCTGTACATCGCTTAATCTTCATTAGGGTCGTGGGGGGCTGGAATTGGAAGGTAGGGGACCTCAGCATGTTTTTAAACTGTGAGAGGGAGCTGGAGTACCCAGAGAAAACCCACACATGCACAAGGAGAACATACAAACTCCATGCAGAAAGATCCCAGGAAGTCCGGGACGCGAAGCAGGATCTACTAGCTGCAAGGATAAGAACTAACCACCAAGCCACTGTGCTGGCCTGGCTCCTCCCACCTACTGAGAAACATATTTGCCTCTTAAGCTGCAAAATGCTCAGTTTCCTACATCAGCTGGTCTCTAACTTGGTCTATTTGGTTCTGTACAGGAAGCTTTGGAGCGAACCTGTCGTCAGCTTTGATAACAGGAGTAGAACTGATCCAAACAGTAAAGCTGTTGGCTGCAAAACCAAAATAATGAGCTGAGAACTGCTGCAGAGACACAATCCCTCCTTAGATTTGCAAGTATGAGTTCGTCATTTCACACATTGTAAACATAATAACCTCAGTAGCTTTAAAAACAACGCCTAAAATACTGTATGCAGCAGAGCATGATGGGCATTTCCTCACCTATTAGTCTGATTAGAACACCAGTGAGAGTAGTCTATAGAAATCATATACAGTCTACAGAAAATCTAACACCGTCTTTAACTGTTTCGAGTCACACCTCACTGCCAATTTCTCAAACCTGGCAGGACGGATTATTGCCAAAAATCTGTCGACTGCCCACTTGAGTCTGTACAACTTCATGTTTACATGTCTTGGATCACTTGTCGATTATTGGACTGTGATTGCACCTTTTCCTGCACTGGGAGGGGAGACCGTTTACACTGCTGCAGAAATAGCTTCACACTAGGAGTTTATATGCAGTTGCACTGCTGTGATCACGCAGGAGGAGTTTGGGTTGTTTTTCTAACTGCTGCTTCAGAAGCTCCAACCAGCATCGTAATTTCTAAGAATTGCCTTGAGTGCAACTTCTTTACTAAGAAAATGCTTGCATTAGCACATCTGCATACAAAGTAGGAATTTATCATCTGCTCGCTCCCTAACTCTGGTTTACACTCAAATGAAGCAACCTCAACATCTGAGAAGATGCGGCACATCTGTTTCATCAGACTTTCGGTTTGGAGCAAAGTCACGACATCTCACTCGTCTCCCCGGAAGCATGAAGTTCTCTCACACACATGCATTGATTTACCCTCCACTGACTTTGCACTGCGATCCAGAAGCAGTAAGATAGTCATGCTATATATTCAGTCCTCTAAGTGTATTTCAAGATAGCATCAGTGGACTTATCTTGCTGCGCTGCTGGACAATTGTTCTAAAGATGAAACAGTAGAGGAAGGATTATGGATCAGCCTCAGTCTGTCTGTTTATCAGCTGAAACTGCTGTTGATTGGATTTTAATGGAAGTTTGTGGAATGACGCCTAAATTCTCAGCTCTGTCAGCTTCTAATTTATTACGATTGGCCCAAGGAGGGAAAACAGTTTGTCTGTATGTCAACATACAGCATCTCAGATACCACTTTTTGCACCACAACCAGCTTAGTATAATTATGTGTCTTCCATAATTTTGAAAATGTAGCCGATCTTAGTTATCTAGATTTGGTTTGATTTATTTTTAACAGAATTTATCACAATCACTGAAGACAGAATAAATAAGGTTTTCAGAAAAGGTTAGTTTTACGATGTTTGAATTTTGACAAATAAACAATATAATATTGAGAAAATTCAAATAAAACTGGGAAAATCTGAAAACCTGTAGCTGGTAAGTCTGGGTAAAAATGTTTCATCCTTACAGAAAAACATACCAACACACAAAAACAGACATGAGCTCACATATAGACCTGATCCAGGGCACGCTGATAGCTGAGCTGAGAGTGGGATGTTTTTACATAAAATAAATGAATAAAAATCAGGCATTGACTGATGACTTGGCACACTGTTGTTTTGATGGAGGTGTTTCCATGGAAAAAGCACACAAGCATAAACCACGTAACCGAACAGGACTTCCTAACACATTTTATTCTTGATGTAAACCTGCAGAGTGATGTTTTTGCATTAACAAATATTCAGACTAATCTGAGATATTTAGCTTGTTTCAGCTCATTGTTTAGTTTCTTTGATCACTACTAGACTGAATAGTTGAACCTTGTGGCTTCCATTTGATTGCATGTAAATGTCACGTCACTTCAGGCAAATTTCAAGCTTTTTGAATTCATTTTACGGCATTGAAATATCAGTTAAGGTGAGGGTTAAGGTCATTGGCAGAGTGTTGTTCACGCGAAAAGCAAAATCATGCATTATGATAACATGCACGTTATTCATACAGCATTTCATGATACTAGGCTGCTTTCATCAACCTTATAAAACTGTAGATAGATGTTTTCATGAAACAAGGTCAGAAAATGCTACCTGAGCACCAAGTGAAGGAAAAGAAGAGCTAGTGAAGAAAGCAGAACATCTGAAAGCTGAAGAGAACCATATGATGGCATGTATAAAGTAGGAAATGATTTATGTTGTAATTAGTTTGTTAAACTTCAAAGTAAGAGACTGATGATCTGATGATTACTGTCTCTTTCCAAAGGAATTTGTTGTGTTTCTGGCTCAAAAAGCATTTCCCCCATAGACCACGTTCCTAAGAGAGAGTATTTTAAACTATCAAACTATATATATATTTTGTCCTTATTTTCAGGATGTATTTTAATCCATAGAGTTTTTGTGTTTGTTAAACTTCCCCAAAGTCTAGAAAAGTGAGTTTTAGTTGTGTGGTGTCAATCCAGTGTAAAGCTTACTGGCTAAGCCTGAATGCATGGAGGGACTGGAGAGGGAAAGATGGAAGCAAATCATGAAGCTGTGAAGCTTTTTAACACAAAATGAACAACTTTCATTTGAATAAGTGGCTATTTTGCATTTATTTACATTGCAATTACATTTATTCTGTTCAAGCACAGAATTATCAGTCATGTTTTAAGGAACACATCTGCAGTTAACTGCAGCTAATAGATTAGCTTTAAAGCTAGCTAATGAAACATCTACAGCAAGATAGCTAAAATTAGCTACCTTTATTAACATCCAGCCTCAAACAAAAAGTCTAACTCAGTAGATATAGACTGTAGATATGAGCCTGCCATTTCCACCATGAATTTTCATACGGCATTCTTGTCCCCTTTTTACATGTTACCATTCTCAGAATCTTGTTCACTCTGAGAATCAACAAAACCTCCAAGCAACTATCTACACTCGGAAAATTGCAAGATTTGGACCACACAAAACCTGGCGTTTTAATTTTGCCTTTTGGTAAATTAGCCTCCTCACGTGTAAATGTTACACAAAAACAAGTCCCTCAACATTATTTTGGGGCACCATCCCTGCATCCTGGGCTTGGCGTCATCCAAGACCACTGTGATTGGTTTAAAGAAGTACAAACAATCCAGGTGTTTTTCCCCTTGATAATGGGTGCAGTCAGACCATTCTCCAGCACTGTGCAGATAATAGATCTGGCTATGCGAGACAAGCACTGACATAATGCTAACTTAACATGATAACCAACAAACATGGTAATTTAGCTTTTACATTTGGTGAACTAGGCAGAGAGAAATATTATTGTGAGGCAACTTCAAGTGTTTCTGATATTAATGGACAAAAACAAGGGTTTTATGAGAAATGAGAGGGATATACAGCCACTGACCTCCTAATACATACAACATGCTGCAATCTGGGCACAATTAACCCTGAAATTCTCAATCATTCAGGTCTTGGTAATCCTAAGACCTTCCATAGAGCACAACTGGACTTAGTAAAACATCTTCAAGAATGGAAAAAAAGTCCAGTTGTCTACTACAAAAGCTAACCCTGAAATCAGCTTCTTACAGGAAACCTCCCACCTTGGTTGCATATGGGCTATATCTTATTCTCATGAATGTTGTTATGACAGCGGGAAATGGCCCAGATCTGTCCCCTGTTTGCTGTCTTGGACTTAAGAGAATGTACACTTGCACAAACAAGCATCCTCCACCCCTAACACTCCATCCACCCGCTGGTCGGGGTCTCTCTCGAGACTCAGTGTTTTCGGATGCGGCGGGTGTCGCTGACAGCACTCGAGCATCCAGCCGACCCCTCCCATTGGGTGTTGAAGCACTTCATTGCTCCGCCCCATCTCCAGCTCAAGGCTCATTTTATTTCAATTAATTAGCATAAATGTATATGTGCGAGTCCCTCCGCCACTCCTCCCTCTTCCTCACAGGCACCCCTGACAATCTAGTATGCAAATGTTAATTAGAAATTGATGTATTGCAGGAGGGTTTAAAGTAATGACATCCCAGGGGGGAACCTTCACCATAAAATGCGGTAATCCTCACTGACAGTGTAGCTTCTGTAGCACAATGTGTCTAGAAATGCACCTCCAAGCTAAAATTGTCTGCCACACATAACGCACATCAACTGCTGCAATAAACAGAGGAGGATATTACAAATTCATCACAGTAAATATGAAGAGGAGCATTTTCTGACTTACTAAGTGTAATTTCCCAGATTTCAAACACTTGTTTGAACATGTAAGCAAGTGAATCTGTGTTTTTCGTGTGAGTGTAAATAATTATTTTGCTGGCTGGGTTGATTTAAGGCCTTTCTGGTAAAAGAACCACAAGAGAGATGATGCATGGAGCAGTTTGTGTAGACATAATGTCAGTTTGTGATTGTGTGCCGACAGGATGCGGGCAGGATTAGTTTATTCTGTACGATGGGTGAGACTACTTAATGGAGTGTACATATGACTCCACAAAGGGAAACTGAAAATTAACTTTTGACTGAAAAAGCTGCACTCTAGTGTAATATAGTACCTTTTTTGTGCGATAATTTGGTACATTTTGTGATGGTTTTTCCATTATGATCTCAGTGTCAAATGGAATGAAAATACGGAAACACACACACACACAAAAATGACTGTGTGTTTTTCAGATGTTTCATTGACCAATTCTAGGCAATCACTTCAATTGTGTACATGCAGCAGGAGGACAAACACACAAACATGGCTTGTTTCATATTACAACTGTGGAGACCTGGTCATAGAAAGGGCATTTTTAGTTGACGGAAAGCCAGTGAAGGATAATGTCCTGGTTTCTGCAAAACACTTTTAATTTTGTTAAAAGGGTTTTGGGTAAGTTGATATAAACTCCATTGTGGGTTAAAGGAAGAGTAGGCAGTATTTGTTTGACATCATGAGAGAAAAAAGTCCATGAAAACATTGCAGCTTATTGCAATTGAAGTAGTCTGAGAGGAACCTTCTGCACCTCCTCTTGGCTCTTGGTTTCTGCCAATCAAACTTCCGCCAATCAATGGCCTTTTGTCCAAGAGTAGGCCTCTGTATTTTGAAGTATAAAAAGCAACAAAGTCTGCAATAGTAGTGTGCGAAATGGGTGAATGAGAACAGGAAAGTAGGGTTTTAGTCCAGGTTGAAGCTGAACATGAATCTGGAATGAAAAAAAGAGCAACAACATAACTGGTCTTTTCTGCTTTTCGTTTCTATTTTGATGTAAAGCCCAACATCCTCAACCACAATGCTAACTCTGAATGCAGCAAAACAATAATAAATAGTAGTTACTGGACAGAACTCCATTTTTATGAGCATGTAGGAAATAGAAATATGGAGGTTTGTTAAATGGTGTATAATCTTAGCCTATGTGGGGATTTTTGGTTGTTTGTAGTGATGTCACAGAATATCAGCATTTGTCATCTCCGAGTTCAATCAATCAGCATTGAGACCAGCCCAGTTTTTTTTTAGAGCTGCTCAGAAGTTCTTGATCCAGAGTAGGTGCTGTTTTTCCTATGAAAGAGGTTCTACAGGGCCAGTTTTTGAAGTTGGAACATGTATAAAGGTTAAAGGCCGAATCTGCCTTATGTCTGCACGTTTGAAGAATGTACATATTTCCATTCTTGTATAGTGGAGAGGGCTTAAGAGGAAGAGGGGAGGGCTGAAAAATCTGCTTATTTCTATTTCCAGGTTTCTGTCTATTGCAGCTTGAAGACAAAATATATCAATAAAACTATAAATAAAATGTTATGGGTAGTAGTCTGATGAAATCTACAAAGGAACTGTCATATCTGCCTCCATAATTCAACTAGTTCAGGAATAGCATTTATCCATTTTTCATTGTATTTTTTATTATATTAACTTCCACGCAACAGACATGAAGTGACAGGTTAAAGGCTACTAATGCATCACTGATAACTGTCTCTGTCAAAAAACTGAGTCATATCTTCTAACTGAGAGGCAGTTATAAAGTACAAAGACAGGAGCAAAACACAGGATATGATTAATAATAGAATTATCATAGTAATGGGCACCACATGATAGTAACAGTGACTAAAGGAGTTTTCACGGAGGAGGCTAAAAGGACAGGGAAATATGCTCTACGACTATAACGTAAGAAAAGGAGCTAAAGTGGATCACGAGGTGATGGGAAAGAATGAAGGGTTAAAACAGCAAATAATGCGTGAATGAGCTGTTTTCAGTCTTAATATAATGAAGCCTCTGGTTGGGGAAAGACCCAAGTCTAATTGTAAACATTAAGATAAAGACCTGAGTCAAAGAAAAGTAAGAAAATACAAACATTTAAGTCATCAGGGAAAATCCCATCAAAACAATGCACAATAACTCTTTGTGAGAATATGTGTCGATGATAAACACTGAAGACATCAACTCTGTTCCTAAACCTCCATATACAAAGTGAGTATTTTCTCAGTGTCCAGCTTCCACTGTGTCACATTGCTTTAATATGGAGCACCAAATGTCTCACGCTGCATTCAGAGCACAAAAATTAACGCGAAATGTATATTTCATGCCACAGAATGCACTATGCGCATAAAATGAACCTTGGGGCGCCAAGTATCACTTTCCATGCCACGTTATGAATTTCTAGCAAAAAAAGGGGGAAGAAAATGGATTGGTAATAATTAGAATATAATTAGCATCTAATTTCCATATTAATCTGCAACGTTGAGAGGCAATGCACTTTGATGACACTTCATGGTAATTTTGTGGCACAAAATGTAGAAGAAGAAAAAAAAAGCTACATGTGGCACTTGGTATCCTGTAACCTCCTGCCCCACGTAGCAAAAAGGAATGTTTACTTCTAATTGAGTTCACTTTCCTCTGTTTGTGTAACGCACAGCGCTTTGCTATCTGGTGTTTAACCTGCAGGATGTGACTTCTGGCCAAATGAAATAGAATCCTATATGGAAGTGAGACTAAAAGCTCAGCTCAGATACAGAGTTCTCTTCAGTTACTCAATGCAATCTGAAATGTAATGGAGGTGAGTGGAGCTGTTTGTGATGCTGTCAGCAGAGAAAACTACATTTTAAAATTCTGTCTGTATTACAGAGAATAAGCTCACACCCCACTTTCAACCGATTTCATAGTTTTTTTTTTGCAAAATAGTATCGTGTTGGAAACAGTACTTAGCTTTTAAAATGTATGTTTATATTTCTTTGAACGTCATGAATTAAATTGCCTCCACTTACAATGTATTGCAAATACGCATCTAGGAGGCCAATTACAGTATATACAACAGAAATGTACTATTATTTAAATGTCAGATGATTCAAAAATGAATCCCTGCTCAATACCTGCATTGTTACTAAGCTTACAAGTCAGCGGATACCACAAGAAGCCACAAAATACCTCAACAAACGGTCAAACCAATGTGGATGCTTTTGCAAATTAATGGTATGAAAATGACACGTTTCCTCTTGTTAATGCTATTACATTACTGAAGATTACGCTAACCACATTTGTGTGTTTTGACAGAATGTGTGTCTCTTTGTGTGTGGAGAAAATCCACATTTTCACTGAGAGACACACAGGTTGGTGACATGCAGTGCAGCTATATTTATGTCCGTCTTGGCAAAATGTGTTCTGCCTCTTTGACAGCGTACATGTCTGTGTCTCTGCAGTGCATGTCAGCAGTCTGTGTGTCTGTTTGGCTTTTTCTTGTGGTCTGCAGTAAACAACATCCACTCCTTTCTACTTTGGTGCATCTGACATGACAGCTACTGGTGTTTAAAGACTAAAGGTCCTTGAAATAGTTTCTCTGTCGACAGAGAGAGAAAGAAAGAGTGATAGAGTGAAGGACAGAGTCAAGGCTGGATAGAGTGTGTGGGGTGTTGCACAAAGAGGCACAATGAAAAGGAAAAAAAACAGCAGAATAACAAAAAGAGTTATGCAATTTTAAAACGCTCTCTTATCCGCATGTGTTCAGGAGTGACAGGTAGAAAGACAAATCATGCAACGATCGAGGATTTAAAGTGCTTTCCTCATTTCTCATCGGCGAATGCGGCAGCTGCTCACCCGTCGCCCCGAGTCTTTATACAGATAAAGCACAAATATTTTTGAATTTAATTAGCATGGCTAAGCTAGCAGAGTGCACGGAGGCATCGGGGTTGAGTCCTTCAAAAGCTCAATGACTTATGAGACAATAAGACGTAGAGACGGTACGACTGCTGAGCTGGAGACGGCAGCGTGAGTCTCATCCATCAAAATAGTGGGTGTACGGAGAGACATAAACCATTAAGCGCCATCATTCAAAGTAAATGTCATGCTGTCAGTTTAGGCAGAAGCAATAACACGAGCGTATTGTCAAAGTATTGATGGGAAGACACGCAACAATGCATTGATTGTGCAAGAAAAAGTGGACTGAGTTGAAGGGAGTGCTTTTAGATGTTCGGAAGGGGGTCACTGGATGGATAAACTCAAGGAAAACAAAACTCTGATGAGTAGAACTCTGCAAAAATATGCATATGCAGCCAGAGCGGCCCCCACCTTCATTATTACACACATACGTCACCACACCTGTCAAATAGCTGAATCAACAAGTGAGCCTGTGCATCTGTGCTGCTTATTAGTGCACTCAGAAATCTCTGCATATCTCAGCTCTCTTCTCTCAGCGTGTTGTAATTGCTGTCAGGAGGTTTCACTATCAGGCTGCGGGACATTGTCACATTTTCTTTAGGTGTTCGGTGCATCCTGAGCTCAAAGCAAAGGTGAGAAGCCGACTTACTTTGCTCCCCACATTAAGAAAGGATTACTGTTTAGTGCTATCTCAGCCGCTGTGACATAAATCTGGTGTAATAAAACTTTAGAAACTCAAAACTAGACAGCAGAACTTGTAAAAATCAGTTTCATTCAAGCCAAATGAGTTGCCACAATGCTGATTGAGCCCGTCAGCACCTTGTTAATCTCACTATTTTTCTTTGTAAACCAGAGTTTATAATCTGGTTTCAAGATGGTGCACTAGTAGTGAATTGTTTTATGGTAAATAATAATGATAGGTTGGCCAGAAATGACACAGAATAGAAGAAAAGCTTCTGATGCTACAGATAAAAAAGAAAAAACTTCAAATGAAGGGTTACAGTCTAAAGAAGAAATCTGTGTTTTTGCAATTTCTGTCACTGCCAGATGGGGAAGACAAAAGTTCGGCCGTGCAGGTTTAAAGGCTCAAAAGCTCCAGAGTTAAAACTGAAAACACTTGATTATAACTTTAAAGACTGACTGGTTTTAATACATGGGAGTAAAGTTAGTTAGGTTCATAGGCAGAAAAAGCCTGCTAAAGCTATTTATTAGCATTTATTAATACAGAGGGTCCTCAGGTTACAACGTACTTGACCTACGATGTTTTGACGTTACATTGGAA
Source organism: Amphiprion ocellaris (assembly GCF_022539595.1). Lineage (NCBI taxonomy): Eukaryota > Metazoa > Chordata > Actinopteri > Pomacentridae > Amphiprion > Amphiprion ocellaris. The sequence goes on from NC_072775.1 coordinate 31,035,741, forward strand.
CTGGCTATGGGCGGGTCTTGGGTTTAACAACGTACGCGTTTCGTTGTTATGTCGGAACTGGTTACGTGGAATTAGTTGGCAAGCAGAGCGGACGAATACGTCGTCACATGCCGCTGTAAGACGGCTTTGTTTATATTGGTTGGTTGTACGGCACCTTGGACTGTGCTACATTCACTAACTTTTTCCCCTTCATTATGGCTCCCAAGCATGATCAAGTTGTAAAAACAGTGCAACATATTCTGTTATCTTCTTGTAAAATCACTCATACATGCATTTAAGTAATTAGTGTTCATGACTTTTCTGAAGAACTGATCGATATCATGATGGACGTAACAGCTTTGTTTACATGTTTCTTGGAGTTCCGACTTATGGCAAAAATCAACTTAGGTCGGGTCGTAGGAATGAAACTCCGATGTAAGTCGGGGACCCCCTGTAGTTTATGTATAATGCTAACATCACAGTATTTCAAAATATCACATAAACACAAAGTTTTAGGTCTTTTTAAATATCCTCCCCACGTTATTGTTCTGGATTCCAAGTTCCACTTCTCCCCTGATTATACACACAACACAAACTGTGATATCTTTAATTAACTGAGGAATAATTTATGTTAAAACCCACCTGTTTTCTCAAGCTGAATAACAATAAAGAGCTGCAATAGAGGAAAAACATCCCCTCTGCCTCTAATTGAGACCCTGTAGAGTCACCTTGTCATTGAAATTAAATTCTGGTGTCGACACTTTGGCACAAACACAAGTGTGGGAGATAATAAAATCTCCTAAATAGCAGCATGTCTGGAGAAACCAAAGCAGGACATTTAAAGTCTTTTTCCCTCAGCGGTCCCGGGGCTAACAGGTTAGGAAAGCTCGATGTGCTCTATGACATTAATACCCATTTAGTCCACACATACTGTGTTCTGAGGAGATTGGATTTCTCTCTGTAATGAATAAATGCATCTAAGAAGCAGCAGAGATGGACAGAAATTTGATTCTTCACCATTCTTCTCCAGTCAGATGCTGAAAAGGTGTTTAATGTATTCACCTCTCCAGTGCTGATATGCAATCCTGACTTTTCCCAAATGTGTGAGTGTGTAATGTGGAAGCAGCTTCTACAAGACTTTAAGAACCCACTCTGGTCAAATAAAGCTTTTCTACCTTGTTAACTCCCATTATTGTGTATTTATACATGCTGGAAGACACAACATGAGCAAAATAAACAGTCAGTGCCAAGGAGGAGCATTTCCACCTTTAAACTGCGCTGTACCGACCCAGAAACAGATTCAGACGTTTGGGGTTTTATGCAGAACAAATCTAAGATATCAGTTCTGTCAACTTGCATTTTTCGACCTTGTTTCCAGTTCAAACATCCATCCATCCAGTATCTATACACCGCTTAATCCTCGTTAGGACCGTAGGGGGCTGGAGTCTATCCCAGCTGACTTAAGGTGAAGGCAGGGGACATCCTGGACAGGTCACCAGTCTATCACAGGACTACATATAGAGACACAATCACACTCGCATTCACACCTGTGAACAATTTAGAGTTACAAATGAACCTCATCATGTTTTTGGACTGTGGGAGGAAGCCGGAGTACCTGGGGAAAACCCAAGCATAAGCAGGAAGAACATGCAAACTCCATGCAGAAAGATCCCAGGACGGCGGGGACAAGAACCAGGGTTCTTCTGGCTGCAAGGTGAAAGTGCTAACCACTACACCGCTGTGCAGCCCCAGTTCAAACATGTATCTACAATACTACAACTTGCCATGTGGAGCGTAGAGTAGTTTTACAGTGCTTGAGCAGAGCTGTGGTGAGCTGGTGTGCTCGAGTGTGGAGGGGTTGGCAAAAAGAGAAGCAGGACTTCATGTAGCATCACATCTACACCATTTTAAGGCAGAAAGGGATTATTTTCACGGAAAAAAAACTCTGAAATGTGTAATTTTGATGCACATAGTTGAGTTTTAAGGGACTTTAAATACAGCTGAGGCAACTGGAAAACTGCACAAAAATTTGCATTAAAAAAAACCTCAGAAAGAAACAAGATCATACAAAAGACAAAGGATTTTTTCTCATTCCAAAACAGTGCAACCATGTATGACTGGTGGTTAAATGAGCATTGACCTTTACACCTGAGTGCAAGAACAAGGAAAACTTGCTGGAAATGAATCTATACAATCTATCCATGTGTTTGTATTTGGTAATGGATAGCTTTTAGTTCACTGGCTAATCTATAATCGTTGTTCCAGGTGCATTAACAGTGAGACCTATGAAGCCCCGGGCAACCAAGGAGGACACAATCCAATCTGAGATCTTTACAATATATGTAAACAAATGTTGGACTACACTTGGGTTTTAACCACAAAATTTGAAATGCTCAGTTAAAAAGAGATTAGGGATTAGATTAATCTGACTTGTAGCAATGTGTTGCTTCCATAACTGGTCTTCTTTCTAACTCATGGTTTATTTTACTATGCTTTGTCTGTAGGTTTCAATTATAAAACATATCTTCTAAGACTGCTTTATCAAAAAAGTTTTTCTCCTACATCTTCACTTCAGTATCAAACTGTCCAGATTTATTCCCATCAATATTCTGAAGGTTTTCACGAACAGCTTTGCTCATTTATCATTCATAGCTTCATTTATAGAACATGTTGTTCTTATAAATATGGCAAAAAATAGATTTGTTTTCTGACTGTTGACAGGATTTAGTTGATTTATGGAGTCATTATGGGAGATCCAAAAAGAAATTTGAAGTTGGCTTTAGCAAATGTTCAGGTTTCTGTTCTGAAAATTTATGTAAATTATGGCATTGTTAGATACATTAAACCTCTTTTGCACATCTAAACATAAAATTTCAGCAAACTTGTAATGTAAAAATTAGTACTATTCTTTCTAAATCATTGTCTTAGTGTAATAAATCAACTGGGGGAACTTCATGGTGATATCTATATGTTCTATTTTTGTTTTTTTCCCCCCCTTATTCACCTAAAGTGTCTCCACCTAATAAATAACACAAAATGTGGTTGGATGCAGCTATAATGACAAGTATTGCTACTATTGTTCTGGAGATTAATTTCTTATAATTAAAACGCATGAGTTTTAATAATTTCTTTCGAGTGCCAACAATAATCTAGATATTTTTATCTGCCTACAACGTATATATAGCACATAATTACTTACTTGTCAGATGGTCATTTTAGATATTACATGTAGAGTTTGGAGGCAGAGTGGTCTAACCCACTTTCTATAGTTTTAGAGAAAAAATGAGTTCAAAGTTTTATGTTTTCAAGAATGGTCTAACATTTGAAGTGCCACTGTCATGCTATATTTGGGTTAAAACACTTTGCAACTAAAATCTAGACCATGAAATATTACAGAAACTGCATTAAACTCAGATGGATTTTTTGTGGGTTAGACCACTCTGCTCCTGACCCCCATATATTCTATGCAGATGTACGACTGTTCAAAAGTTTGGGGTCACTTAGAAATGTCCTTATTTTTGAAAGAAAGGCATTTTTTTTAATGAAGATAATTAATCAGAAATACAGTCTAGACATTGTTAATGTGGTAAATGAGTATTCTAGCTGGAAATGACTTTTTGTCTTTTCAAACCAGAGAAGTGGCTCTGACTGAAAACCTAAAGTACCTAAAGCATACCTTATTTATCAGCTATTTTACTCTAAATGGGACCATATTTTACAAAGTCAACATCTTCCTGTATTGGAGAAAACCTGAAACCAGCTAGTAAGCTCACAAACTGATGAGGAAAATGTTTATTGTGCTAATGAATTAAGTGAGAAGTTGGCTCATTTTCTCATAGACTTCTATATAGTCAAACTCAACAAGAAGAGTCGCCCCCTTTTGGCTGTTGGAAAGAATGCAGGTTTAAGTCACTTTTCAGACCTGGAGGTCCATCTTTTATGTAGAGTGTATAAGACATACACTGTGGCTCAAAAGTTTGGGGTGACATAGAAATGTCCTTATTTTTGAAAGAAAACCTTTTTTTTTCTCCAATGAAGATAACATTAAATGGATGATAAATCCAGTCTAGACATTGATAATGTGGTAAATGACTATTGTAGCTGGAAACAGCTGATTTTTAATGGAGTATCTCCATAGAGGTACAGAGGAACATTTCCAGCAACCATCACTCCTGTGTTCTAATGCTACATTGTGTTAGCTAATGGTGTTGAAAGGCTAACTGATGATTAGAAAACCCTTGTGCAGTTATGTTAGCACATGAATAAAAGTGTGAGTTTTCATGAAAAACATGAAGTTGACTGGGTGACCCCACACTTTTGAATGGTAGTGTATATATATTTTCTATTTACACCATATTTGCCATTCATTTCAGAAACTTGCTTCACCATTAAAAATTCAATTAGTCCGCCCTAGATAACGCGATAACAACCATCCGCTCTGTCAGAAATTCGACTCCACTTTTCGACCAGCCAGTCTCCATGTTCCTGCTCTGCACACCCAAACATCCAGCTTAAGCAAACGCAGAATTAAGAGAACATCTGTTGCATATCCCTCCATCAGGCCGGTGTCATTACACGCGTATTAGCTCATTTATCGCCAAGTAAAACACACAGCCAGTCCGCTGGCAGAGACATCAAACGGTTCAAACCCGGCTATCCTCCGTCCTCCAGAGATGGATCACAGACTCAGAAAGCTGTCCCGATTATGTCCCCCCATGTGGCGGCGAAATGTTCCCTTCCTTGATCTGTGTCTCTCAAATGACCTGATTCTCTCTCTGTGGACATGTCCGCTGTGAGAAAATGGCTCGTGCTGCTCTGCAAAGATTTCATGCACTTTAGTTTCATTTGATGATGTGCTCGAGCCAGACTGGAAGTTTAATGCGTCTGTTTCACAAAGTTTTCTCTCCACTCGGTGCTCTTAGTGTGACCTTACCAGTCTGTTCTGACTTTAAAAAGTTGAATCTGTTGAATTTTGATGTCGGAGAAAGCTCTGACAGCCAATCCAGCGCTGCATAAAGGTTCCAGAGTAAAGGACACACAAAGGAGTCAATAAAAATGTCTGACCTTTTAAGAAGTGAGTGGTAGTTGTATGTGTGTTTCAGCACCTTTCACTTATAGGGTCACAGTTTCAGTGTATAAATCTGGAGAGTTTTTGATTTATGGATGCCTTTTCATGTACATACACATATATGAAGATACTTAATGTTCACAAGATGAATGTGCTTTGTGAAATCATGCAAGAGAGCGTCACATGGCAGCAAAGAATCCTCACAGAGGAGATGAGCTTCGTGTTCGTATAAATGTCACGGCGTCAGTGACGACAAATTGTAATTCATTTTCTTTGCCGTTTCTAACTTTTCTGCTCGACAGACACAATACACCGTTCTCCCGATGAATCATCCATTTATACGTATCAGCTACTCAGCACAAATGAACATCTGGAGTCTTTATCTGCTTTCAATCTTCCACATTTTTGTGCTCGGGAAAAAAAGAAAAAAAATGCTTTCAACACTTTGTTCTGAGACGTGTTTCTAATAAAGCGATGTGTGAGATTTCAGCAAACTAAAAAGTAAATCGGAGCATTTTTTAACAACAGCCTTGGACTCATTTGTGGCAGTTAAAAGCCTTTGCTCTTTTATATTCCATTTTATTTTACTTTTTGATGGAATAAATTCATGCAGCAGTGACTGATAGCATGCTCTGTTTAGAATAATAGAAGCATTACCTCAGCATCAAGGTGTATTTGAGAAAGCTTGCAGTTGTTTTGAACTTCAACTAAGCATGAAAAACTTTGACTGGATCATGTGTCACAGCTTTTGTGTCAAAACTGCATTTTCTGCTAAGGTTTTTGATGCATTAACTGAAAATGCACACTAAAAAGTAGATGATACTTCTACAAATGCAGCTGTGTCCTCCAAAACCCACGCCTCTTTTTTACTTTATTAACATGTCCACATGCAGTTTCTATACATGCAAGATGGCATTTGAGAGAAATAATTAACATCAAGACTCTCAAAACCCAGATTCACACTTCCTGGCTTTGATATGTAATAAACCTAAGAAACCAGTGGTATCTATTTGCTGTGTGGGAGTTTCTTCACTGAAAAAAAAAGAATTGTTGGATCAACTTACATAAATCACTTCAATTGGTAACACACAATAGAATTAAGTTCATCTAAATTAAGTAAACAAGTAAAATTATTGTCACCCATTTAAGTTAGATGCACTTAAATAATTAGATTCTCCTCAAATGAACATTGCTGAAACTTAATTTTAAGGAATGTCAGCTTAAAGTTTCGGATTTTCCAACTTGGTGAACCCAAATGTAAAATGTAAAACATGATTCTGTGATTAGTTCTTTTCTTGTTTTTATACTGGAATACTACTAGAAGAAAACAGAGTTACAGCACAAAAATCTGATGAAACGCTAAAGGAGTAGTGCACCTAATTTTCATACTTCTGTTAAAATTAGAATACCAGTTTAAAGAAACAAAAAGTTGTTTCAAGTTGATGGAATCCATAAAAGTAATCTGTCTCCACCAAAGCAGAAAACAGAAATTTCACAAATGGTGCTTATGAAAATGTACACTATTTATCATTATTCTTCTGTAAAATCATATTTAGTGTTGCATCTAAGCCAGTTTAAAACAGCAAGGGATCATTTTCATGCAAAAAAAGATGAAATATGTAATTTTTATAAACAGGAATGAGTTTTTAGTAGACTTTAAATGTGCTAAAGTTGTGATATTATTGATTTTACAAAGTTAAAGCATTTGTACATGTTTATTAAGTGGGTATTAATTGTCCCAGTGTTGCTTGTTTTGAGCTTTTTTTTTTGAGCTCCTCAAAGAGTAAATTCTTTTTTGAGCTAAATATAACTGTGTAATCATCTCTCTGGTTGACATGACCTAAAGTCCCTGTTGTGTCAGCCTTCTCCTGCTTTTATTATCCATCCTCCACTATCTCATTATCAAAAAACTGCCCTGCCAGACAGGAGCGTCAGACTGTGAAACTTGTCAATTACATGTCACATCTGTCCTAAAATAAAACACTGGTTTACTTTACCTGCAGCAGATGTCTCGATGATCATTTGTTGTCATTGTCTGGGTGAGCATCATAACCATCCAACCAAAAACACGCACACCTGTGGACAAAATAAGATCTGAAACCAATAATGCACTCACTGGCTCCTTTTAAATATTGCACAACATTTTTTCTGTTTAATTTTTCCCTCGAATTAATGTTTGACATTTTGAAAAAGGAATTTTTTCACATTTTGCTGTGACCATGAAAACCGTCCTCCACCTGTGCAGCGCAATGAGCCAAATGATGCTACCTGATGACAAAACTGAACGCTCTGCCAGCGAAGCCTGAGTCATGTTGAAATCAGCTGCACATTTCAAATTCTCCTTCCCATATAATATACAGGCCCTTTCTCAAAAGACTGTCTTTGGGGCTTCTTCTCTGTAAATGTCATCCTACTTCAGACGTCACTCTGAAAATGTCACCCTGCTACCCTGTTCATTAGCTCAGCAGCTCTCTTCTCGATTATACACCATTTTCCATTACTGGGATCACACACCCAGGGCCAGGCTCCTCTCTCCAGGCTGCACGTACTGAAGTGTGATTGCGAGGCTGAAAAGGACGGCTGTTCTGGATGTTCTGGCACTCGGCTGTTAGAGTTTGATGTTGTTTGCTGAGCCGTGATCACCTGTTATTGAAGATTTTCCGCCGTTTCCCACGCTGCACTGCTGCAGAGGAGTGGAGGGCTGCGCGAGCCGTCAATCAGGCCTGTGGAGGGAGAAGAAAGCTGCAATTTCGGTGTTTTGGCCTCTTTGAAGTGAAAGTTTTGAAGGTTGTAGCGCGTGTTGACTTCAATGAACTCTAGACATTTGAAAGCTGTTTGAAAGCTGCAAGAAAATAGGTAGACTGAAGGAACAAGGCTTAAAAGGAAGAATAGCTGCTAAGAAGCCATCTTTGAGGCCTGCAAACTTCCAAAAATGCCTAAAATTTGCCAAGGAGCACAGCCACTGGACTGTAGATGACTGGAAGAAGGTACTTTGGATGGATTAGTTCAAGTTTGAACTCTTTGGTCAGCGCCGTTGTGTTCATGTCTGCAGAAAAGCTGGAGAACGCTTTGAGGCTAGATGTTTGCACCCACAGCAAAACACAGTGGAAATTCCATTACAATATGGGGTTCCATTTGTAGAAATGGCATGGAAATATTAATTAAAATGGATGGTATCATGAACAAGAAGTTCTATCACAAAATCTTGGTGCATCATGGAGTCCCTTCTGGATTGAACCTGATTGGTCGTGGGTTCATAGACCAAGAACACAATGACCCCAAGCATACAGTGCAGAGACTACTGGACCAAGAAAAAGGAACGTGGAGTACTGGAACTGAAGGACTGGCCAAGTCAAAGTCCAGACTTGAATCCTGTTGAACAGATCTGGGATTTATTGCATTCACAAATAGATCACAGAAAAGTTTCATCCAAAGCAAGTCTCTGGGAACAGCTAGAAATGGGAAGCATGGTGGTGGCAGCATCATGATGGGAAGCACGGTGGTGAATCTAGCACATAGTTCCTCCAGAGGAGTCATAGGTGTCTTGGTGGCCTCCCTTACTAGTCACTTTCTTGCAAAGTCACAAATTTTTTTGTAGGGCCTGGTTGAGACAGATTTACATATGTGCCTCATTAATTCCATTTCTTATTGATGGATTATCTGGACTCCAAGAGATATATAGATATTCAGTGACTTGGAATTTCTCTTGGATCAAACCCCCTGACTTCTGATTTTCAATATTCTTTTCACAGAGTTGTATGAAGTGTTCTTCTGTCTTCATTGTGTAATTAGATCCAGGAGTACCGATTCACCAGTGACTGAACCTTCCAGATCCTCAGATGATCTATATTTTACTGATTGTGGCACCAGTTGCCTGAAGTTGTGTTGAATTAGATGAGTGAAAATTTATGCAATCACTTATTTTCATTATATTTTCTTAATTAATTGGCATTTCTTGGTAGAAATTGATTTTCACTTCCTTCTTGTCAAAAAATGACATTAAATTGACCATGATTTAAAGTGGAAATCAAAAAAAGGGGAAAACTTCCATGAAGAATGAATACTTTTTATAGGCACCGTATACTAGTGTGGTATATTTACTATGCTATATATGTGTGACCCATTTTTTAAAAGAAATCTATCCCCAGCACTCCATTGAGTTTGGGTGTAGGTGCTACAGATATCACCAAGAAGTCAACAAGAGGTGATCTAATGAGGTCAGCATGCTTCAAACAATGAGCCAGTTGGATCATCGAACAGTGTCTGACATTTCTCCAGCTTTTTTGTAACTTTGTGAAGCAATCTGACAATTACGACATTCCACGCAACAATCAGCAATGTGTGCAGAGCTGAGAAAACAAACGGATTTGGACCTCTCCCCAGCTTTGTGCTTTCATTTTCACACAGCAACTTTCATCACTTATAATTCTACTTTTTTTCCTTTTACTTCACATGTGAAGGTTCAAAAAGTCAGCACTGTTACCCACCATGATGGCAGGATTCTCACCCCACATTTTATAGGGAAGAGGCATAAACGCTTGCGGTCGGACGACATGTTGTGCAAGCTCGTTCATCTACAGCATCCCTTAAACCCACAGTTGGTTTTGGTTTTCATTGATCTTCATGGGATTCACAGACAGTACGAAAATCAGAGCTTATCCTTTGCATATAAACTGACTGAGGAGCCTGCAGACACCAACCCATAATGTGATGAATCTGAGCTTTTCAAATGAAAATCTGGACATCTTATACAGTCTCAAAAGACATCTTGTTGTACAAAGATCTCGATAAGCAGAGCATCTTCCAAATGAAGCAGCTAATAAGCTCCAGTTCAACACAATCCCTTCATTCCTACAGAGTTTTTCATATTTTGGTGACCCCTCTCCGTCAGCGGTGAACCTTATTATCTGATGTCTGCTGTCTGTCAAAGTCAGCTCCCTGCTCTGTCTCTCTCCTCTCAATGGGCCGAGGGTAATATTTGCTAATGAGTTACTTTGCCGCTGCCATGGCAACAGGCCGATCACCACAGAGTGTGAAGCAGGAGTGGCACCCTTGACACCAACCCATAAAACAAGCCACCCAGGCTTATGATGCACGATGCATAATGCAGTGCTATAACCCTCATCCAGCAGTCTTTCGCTCCAGCCCTTCTTCCATCTCTCACTTTTTCCTTCCCCCTCTTCATTCCTCAGTCATTCACTCCATCTGGTTTAATAACATCTACCGGAGGCCCCCCTCTGTTCCCACCTCAGCCACAAATCAGACAAAGAGAATGAAAGAAGGAAGAAAATGACAAAGCTTTATGTACGAGTCAAAGTTCATGTTTGGTCGCAGCGTAATTGAAGATTAAAATGCAGATTGTCATGTTTGAAATTAATATGGTCCAAAATTAAACCCAGCTATGCAACACCTGCTGTTAGGACTGGTCTCTGGTGGATAATTTACTTAAACAGAGAGAGGTATGTCATAGCCTTGCTGCATTTAACACTGAAGAGCCTCAGCTGAGTATTTGATCAACTGCAAACACGAGTCCACAGTGAAACCTTTGTGTTTTCAATGGATGGATTCCAAAGTTCAGGATTCTGCTAAAGAAACATTTGCAAAAGCACGTGATGATATATTTCACGTGGTGCATTTCTTGAAATGCGTCTAAAGCGCAGCACAATGGGACAGTTTGCGTGTGAACAGCACGCTGCAGCAGGTGCAGGCAATTAAAACTCACGATACAATCACAGCTTCATCCACCTGCAGCTCCACAGCGTTTTCAGCACGAACAGAAACACACAGGTAACAGATTAAATAGAGCAACTCTAATATTAGCAGCATGCTTAAAAAAGTGAGGAATGCGTTCGGTTATAAAGAAAACTCAAGTTATTTATTTATGTTCTTGCTTTATTGTTGCTTCCTTTCAGCCAACCAATCACATATAAGATAGGGTGGAGCCTGCCATAAGTTAGAAAATGGAGGAAAAGCTTCAAATATGTCGTGAAAGGTTGCATTTTAACTCAAAGTGTGATATATTTCTGAACCTAACACACTGATTTGGGGCCTACACCAAATCAAACCATCAGGACCAGTCAGAAAAGTCCCAAGTCCAGACACAACAGGCAGGCTGTGGAACAAAGTTTGCAAAACGAACTTAATAGGGCGTACAGGTGAACAAACGAAAGCTGGCTCATAATCCAGGCAAAAATACATCAAAAAGCAAAGAAAGTAATCCAACAAAACCAAATTTTAAAAATCCACAGAAATCAACAGAACAACAGGAAAAAAAACAAACCATAGGTGCACAGAAGAACATGAGGTCAGTTACACAGGACGAACTGAAAGATAAAACTATTTAAACACTGAGAGCCGATTGAGGAGACAAGACACAGGTGGAACTAATCAGCACAAACAGAAGGAAGGGAAAAGAGGAAGTAAAAACACAAGCCACACGCAAGACGATTTCAAAATAAAACAGGGAGTAACTGAAAAGCGACATGAAACCTACAGAATGACAAGCAGAATCACAGGAAATACAAAGGAGAAAACACACATGAATGCATTGTAAAAAACCAGAAAACCAAACCCAGGAACCATGACATAAATGAGTGAAAACTTGTGTCAAGAGGAGTGGTCAACGGTACAATCAAAAGCTTTGCTACTATGTAGGGATCTAATATCTTTCTTTCAAAACAGACTTGAGAATGTAATTTAGTTTGCTATTTCATGTTACTAACTTATGTCTTCTGTCTCATAGCTTGCACTGTTTCCTCTCTGTTTTCTATGTACCCATATTCCTGTTTCTGGAGCTGTACATATCTGATCTGTGGTCTACTTGTACCACCGATCGCTTCAGTGTTTATGTTGTCTTGCTTGTTGTCCGTTTGTTTCTGCTATCCTGTTTTCTCCCTCCTTCACTCTTACCCCGACCAGTCGAGGCTGATGGCTGCCCTCCCTCAACCTGGTTCTGCTGGACTTCCAGAACTTAACTGCTGTGCCACCACTGCCCATGTAATAATGAATTACGTAAAACACCACAAAATAAAAGAAACAAACTAAAATACTTATAAAACATAGTAAAAATAAAGACATAAAGTAAAAATAAAGAACAAAAACAAAGCTTGCAGAGGATTTCTTGGGTTTGTTGGATTTTCATGTATATATTTTTGTAGGTTTCAGATCTCAGGTCTAAATTTGTCAAGTTAATCTCCATAATTAATTATGCTCTAGAGTCGTAGCCTTAATATTTATATTAGCTGGGTTAAGTTCTGTAATTTTCTATATTCTTATATTTCTTAGCTACATTACATTATCTACACAATTTATAATGCTAAAATGTGTATTATGGGCAGGTAAAGTAATATTTTATCAATTTTGTACGGTTTTACTGCTTAATATGTAAATAACACCATAAATGACACCATAAATAAAACTGTAGGGTCTTTATCCCAATTTTTAAACATGTCAGGTTAATTCCACAACACTAATCATTATCTTTTTTACTGGGAGACACTTGACACAACAACTTTTTTCTGAGATGAGCTATTAATGAAACATTGACTTCACTATTTTTTTTTTTGTTATGTTGCAGGTTTAGAATCTTATTTAGTGATTTTTTTCTTCATTATTGTTTTTTGTAAAGCACTTCATTTTCAAAAAGTGCTACACAAATAAAATCCTTATTAATATTAGTTGTTTAGAATGGAATTTTGAGGAGATGGGTTTGGATTGTTGTATAACGTAACATTTGTAGCTCAGTGCCTCAGCAGATGCTTTTGTGGAGTGAAAGGGTGAGTAAAGGGGTGGATGAAGGGGTGAGGCAACTGTATTTCATCCAAACAGAGCTCCCAGTTTGACGCTTTAATGCAGAGCTGAGCATCATCTGCTCACGGCTACAGGTTTCAGTGTCGGCTCAGCAGCCAACCCGCTCAGAGCATCTATCTAATTCCACAAAGGTTGCCCTGATGCCCTTCTTGCCACGGTGTGACCAGATGACACCACTCTCACTCCCATCTGTCCCAGCCTACTGACGTCTTGCGAACCAGAAGCGGCACAGATTGTGACTCTTACGTGACTTCACAGGCACAGCGGGCCGCGATGCTCTCCGAAGCCCCAGCGGTCCTACGTCCCATATGACCCTTTCTGGATGCGAGAGCGCGGCGATTGTACGAATGCTCAGTTGGGTATCTCGCAATCTGGGAGATAAATGCCTCACCATTTTTACTCACTTTGCACTTGAGAAATGACTTCACGCTTTGATCCAAAGTCGTGACATGGCTCGTGCTCAAGTCTGAGGCCCCATTTTGCATCAGTTTAGGAGACTGAAAGGCCACAGAAGGTTCCTACTTGTCTAAGTGTCACATTTCTGGTGGTAATTTGTGTGACCCTCAATTTGTTTTTTCATTACATGTCTTGCAACAGATCTGGTGAGTTTCTGCACTGTTTAACATATTGTATAGTGATAGAGTATAACATATATGGTTCTAACAGCCCTGCCTCTTTAAAATTATGCTGCAAATCTAAAAAAAAAAAGCCCCAAAAAACAGAAATTTTAATTACATTTTGTGAAAAACGACTTTGTCTGCTGGATAATGTCCCAAGTAGGTTATTCCATCTCAAATCCTGACTGGCCTTCTTCTCAATACACCTCTGATTCATTTGAAACCTTTTTAACATAAACTATGGATATTTATACATTTATAATATTTTGGGAACCATTGAAGACTATAGAACCTCTTTTTGCAATATTTTAGTTTTTGGGTTACAACTTGTCATACCTGCTCCATCAGTTGTGAAACTTAAATTAAAGCTACTTATTTTTTAAAATTTTTGTGATCAAGAAGTTCATCTTAAAAAGTATTCTATATGTTTCGTTTCATAAAATTGTGACATGAAACAACATATGGTTCAGAAAATATTTATCTTCGTGATCAGTTTCTTTGTTAATATGTGCTGTAAGATCGGATTTTCATAAAAGCTCAATATTTTTTTGCATATTTCACCTCACCCATAACCAGACACTATTTAATCTACTTGTCTGATATTACAGATTCTGAATTAAGTGCATGAAGACAAATAACAGTGAAAATTTTAGGCTTTTATCTAAAATAATTTGTGAGATATTATTGTTCAAACAGCCTCTAATGTCCAAGTACAAAAAGCCGTGTTGAAAGTGGATTAAAAGTTAATAAGAAAATCTGAATTCATGGAGCCATAACTGGGTTACGTGTTGTTTCTGTGGGTTCTTTTACAGTGGATATGTGGAACAACAAATGTTAAAGCATTCATTTAAAGCTCCATTGTATGTAGTTTTAATCACTCCTGTGTTAAAGTGGTCAGCAGCGGAGTAACAAAAGAGGCATTCACATTAATGAAAAGATCCTGATTATTGGTTTAAAAGCGCTGGGGAAATAAGTTCGCTGATCTGAAATTATGTTGTTGCTTTGTGTGGCAAAAAAACGTGACCCAGTTCGCCATTTTGTTTTCATGAGCATCATTTTTCATGGCAGGCCTTTGTAATTACGCTTCATGTCGTGCTCTGTGGACCCCTTTACATTAGATTCTGTTCATTAAGGGTCTTTGGTAACATTATAATGTGCAGTCATTATTGCAGGCATCATAAAACACAAGAGGGTAATGAATTAGTGCGTATTTTTCCATTAGCATGGCATATTGTTTTAGTAATTGAGTTTAAAGACGTGGAAGACCTCTCATATTTACTGAGCAATTGATGGAGTACATCTTTTCACAAACATGAGGTGCCAAAAAGACAAATAATGTGCCATACCTGTAAGACTGATGGCATACAATTAAAGCAAATTGCCAAAGTTTGTAGATTTGTTGTCAGCAACTTCAGACTTAGGTCTGTAATACATTTATGGATTTACTTTTTATACCTTAAATATGAAAATACTTAAATGTATGACATTTTTTGGACAGATATTGTAACTCTTACTTGAGGACCTGAATACTTATTTCTGTTACTGCCGATTAAAATCCTGCAAAAATCACTATTATTTTCTTTCCTTTCTATGTACCTGTTCTTACTTTATGCTTCCAGTAAACTATTTATTTCCAATATTTTAGGGTCTCCTGTGTAATAAGTGAAAACCTCAGTGGTTATCTGCATCGGTGGAACTCAAAGATGCTTGTGGCGAATAAATGGTTTCTACAGTTACACAGTTAAAGGTACAATATGTAGCAAAATGTGTAAGAAAAAGGTTGTGCTTGTGTACCTTCTTATCCCGAATGTTTCTTTAAAGCACATTTCTTAAGTTAATGTGCATTTTGATTTTGCTATCAAGTGTGCTGTGTGATGAAAGTCAGTAGGTGACCATCCATCCATCCATCCGTCCATCCATCCATCCTAACTGGGTTCAAACCTGGAGAAATATGTAATTTTACTTATTGTTACGGTGCATTGCATTTTGATTTGATTCATTTTCATCCCTTTTACCCACTGTGGGAGAGGAAACAAGGTAAACATTGGATAACACTACTGTTTTGTCAATCTATTGTATTCAGTTGTCATCTTATATAACTTAAAGGCCTTCTCGTTTTTGAAGAGAACATACTTTAGTTTTGAATTGAATGTAATTTGTTGGAAAGGCAGCCAGTCTGAAAGAGCGACAAAGTCTTTGTTAGGAGGCAGAAGAAGTATTTAAACTAGCAACTCAACTTTCACCAAGAAGATCAGTGATGATCTAAAGATTTTCAGTCTCAGATTTAAGTTTCATTTTCTGTCATTTACTTTCAGGTTTTACTCGTCTTCTGGTTCGGTTCAAACACCAAAACTACATGTTTATGTATGGGAAAATGTCACACTCTTGAGACACTTTTACGTGTTAGACACTTGGTTAAGGTTAAGGAATCAAAATGATTTGGGTTTGGTTAAAACGTGACGCTGCCACTACATATTTGAAGTGTCACCTCCATTTTTTGGGTTACTAGGGTGACAAGTCCTACACAGTGTAATATATGCTTGGTTGGCTTAAAAAGGAGAATAACACAGCAATACAACAAATGGCCAAGATACGTTGATAAGAAACATATTTGGGATAAGTTACAAACAAACATAATCCAGCAGAAAATAAACTTTCCTCAAAACATAACTGAGAATGAAGTTTCGCTGTACATTTTGTGGAGAATGGTTTGGATTATTTATAACAGTGCTGGGTAAACTCTCCTAAATTTGCTACTTTAGCATTAGGTACAGTAACTTTATGTGTAGCTGACTCATCTAAGTTAGCAAGTAATGCTATATCAGCTAATGGTCCTTGTGGTTATTTCACAAGAATGTAAAACAATAGCATGAATATATGAGATATTTCATCCATTATCTCCTCCAAAATCACAATCTTTGCCCATAAACTATGCACATTGCTTTGGGTCTGCAGTTGGAGACTGTTCTGGCTGCAAAAAGAGGCCCAGAAGTCTATGAGAAAATGACCCACTTCTTATGTGGCCTCAGTAAACATTTTACTTATGAATTTATGTTTCTGTCACTAGTTTTTAAGACTTTGAAGGCAGCATGAAGTTCATTTCATAAATTATGGTCCCATTTAGAGTAAAAAAAGACAATATAGTAAGGTATTTTTAAGGCGGGGCTACCTTGTGATTGACAGGTGGCTACCACATCATCACGGACCGTGTCCTTGGGTTTCACTAGTCAGATCCAACCTTTGCTTATTACGTCCGGTTTCAAAAGTACAACAATGCAGTGACCAAATGCCAAACTTGAAGCTTCAAAACAGTACTTCACAAACAATTTGGTGATGTCGAGGTTGCTTTGTCCAACTTTTATATAAAATCTATCCTGAATCATGTCATAGAGATTTTCATGGGAAATAATGGTAAAGACAATAACTTCCATGATCAAACGCTACTTCAAGATGTCAACAAGCTAACTGTCTTGTTACTGTTTTGACTGAGAGACTGAGCAGCAGAAATTACAAACTGTGTGGTTTCAAGGCTCCCTGTTCATTGAAAATGTTTAACCGTTCATAAAACTCAACAGACGTTTGCTCCCCGGTGAATCCAGCACACACGAGGTCTGCTCCCATTACTTATTTGCAGGGCATCAAATATATTTACATATGAACACAACCTCCACATTAACAACAGACTGCCACCATCAATCCCAATTTTGCAGTTCTTCTATTCGTTCAGTCTACTATCTCACAGCTTACATAACCTCCCGGGTCCCTGAGGAGGCTGCCCAGGCTGGCTGAGATTGTATCAATGCGCAGGTCAAGGGAAGGTGATGACTAATTCATGAGGCTGTTTGCAGGGAAGCCTCACTGAGAGTCATTAGTCGCCTGTCAGCCGCTGCTCAGGCAGCCATGGGAGTTGGACAGTGTTGTGTGTCATGACAGGCCCTTCACAAACAAGACCTCTCTTTACTCTTTAGACGTCTGAGTCACAAGGAAGGCAGAAGAGTTGCTGACGGGCGGTTGGTAATCACATCAGATTTTTTGAATGCAACCCAGTGTCTAGAAAATCTTTGATCGTAATCTCAGATTTAAGATGGTTTATGTTTTAACAGAAGTCCTCACATTCTTTATTCATCCAGCTATTTCAGTGCAAAGTCCTGTGCAGGGAAGCTGCATAAGTCAATTCATGTGTGACCCTGTGAACACAAGACCTTTAATTAAAGATTCATGGAGGTTTTTATCACACTATTTTCTCTGGATCCTGTGGCACAGAATACTTTATGGTATGAAAAGAGTGGCTTAAACGCAGCCTCACAAGTACATCTTTTATCACTAAACCAAATCCACACAATCTCTGCACACCTACATACACAATCTGTCACTTTATGTACACGACCCACATATGATCTTGTGAGATGGAGGGCCTCTTTTGCATGCACTCGCCCTCACATGGCTGTTTTCATAACCTGCTGACACTCGCCAGCCTGGCATTTGTACAAATGTAGGAAGGTTATGTCGATGGTGGAGGTCATCGCTGTGGTCTTACATAGCTGAATGCATGCAGACCGACACCCACACTTGCAAGGTTAAGGGTTTGACGGCCTCTGGGGTCACAGTACTTAAAAAGAAATTATACATTTGTGAGCTCTTTGTGTTCTCTACATCCTTTCTTATCCACAAATCACACACACATTATAGCATCTACTGATCTGTACAATCAACCCAACAACCTAAAAATACTGGATACAATATTTGGCAAAATTTTTCACATACATGCTGAGGAAAAAAAAGCATCATTAGTCATTTGTTTCATTAAATTACAAAAAAATCTTGTTCCAGCAATTGCAGTGAAATCAGATTTGATAGATAAGCCAAATTTAAGACTTATAGAGTCCTGCCATTGATGAATAAAAAACAGTTTTTTATAATCTATACAAGGCTTTT